>NW_008687808.1:148316-207809 GCF_000695815.1 Acanthisitta chloris
ATCCTGTACTGAGGACAGAGCTCCTATTTCTTGCCCTTCCTATCAGAGCTCTTGGGAATAATAAAACTTTATATTGCTCAAAGAGCCTCTTACCTGGAGGTATTGCTGATAACTATGTCATCTTCTCACCTCGCCGTAAGAGAGGAAAGATACCAGAGGAATGGCATTGGGCTGTGCAGACAAACCCCAACAGCTGTGAAACAGTTGAGGTTCACCTTACATCAAAACAGATGTTTGCCATTCATCTCTGGCCAATGTGAAACTTGACAAACCACTAAAAGACCCTGTGAAAGCTCTTTGAGTCCTACTTTAACCAGTGAGAACTAAAGTATCTCAAATGTTCTGCCCAAAAAATGTACAGCAATCGTGATCCTTATGATAAAATGCCAATGAAAAGAAATATATGTATCCAAAATTGTAATTTGTACGTGCTGACAGATTAGTATCCTAACACATTTTAGAAGTATTTTTCAACCTGACAGATTAACCAAAATAAACTGGCATTTAGGAAGATGTGTTACAAGGACATGCATGTGATTGCCTTTAACAACTGTTTTTGCCTGTAAGATTCCTGCCTTAGTTTGTCAAATGTTTGCTAAATGGAGAAACTAAAGCAGAGCTGGGTGTAGATGTAACCCCGTGGAAAACCCTCTTCTGTAAGAGGATCAAGTTAGGAGACTGTGGAAATTGAAGAGCTGTAATGTGAAAGTTAATGTATAGTAATTATCAAGTGAGGTAAAGTGCTTGTCTTAGAGTTAATGCCTTAATCCCAACACAGCATTCACACTGTGAGAAAAAATGTCAGAAACTGAAAATCCATGAAACAAGGTTATGGAAAAAAAAGAATAAAATAAACATTGTCAGTGACAATGTGTTGATATTGATTTATTCTCATTCCTACAACAGGTACTTACTTTCTGGTTTGCCAAATCTCACAGCATCCTTTATGTTCAAGTTATTCCGAGGTCTGGTCTAGTATGTCTAAGTATTATTCATGAGTATCTATGCTATCCACTGACACTAAAAATGGGGTATTTATCCCATCCAATGCCTGAGTTCTGAGGTATTCACCTCTCAAAGTTTTGGACTGCCAGAAAATAAAACTCTGACGCTAGAGGATGTGGCTATGTGGTGAATAGTGAAAATTTTCCTTTTAACTAAACACAAAGAGTAAAAGAGTTTCCTGATTATTAATTATAAGCTTGTGCTTGGGGCCTAGCTAAATCAAAGCCAAGTGTTCTCAACACAGAAACAACAAAAATTATGATTGCATGATAATCATGTGTTTTGATTATATGCATCCTACAGGCTCCTGCAGATCCTCCTAGCCCTTAGCCCAGGCTCAGCTCATCTGCTGTCCCAAGGCAATCCACGCCAGACTCAAACCCACCACTTATCATAGTTTGTTAAAAAAGTGATGAATGGGTGGGGAAACGTAGTCTGAGGACCACTGTTTTGCCAGGGCCCTGCCTGTATCTGTCCCCCCAGAGCAGACAAAGCAGCAGACAGCACCTACAAGCTCAATCACACATGTGCCCAAATAGAACAGGACTCAGCAGCTCTGTGCCACGACTGCCGGACCAAGACTCTCCAGCATGCCCCATCAGATCCTTTGACCATTTCCCAAGAGGCTGCAGAGGGATTTGGATGCCCTCCCCTTGGAGACAGCTTTGGTGAAGGAAAGGAAGAGAGGAAGGGAAGAACTTTTGGATACTCTATTTGGGTACACAGGTTTTCAAGGACTATTTGGACCTTCCCAAAAGCACTGAAACAAGAGACACCATACCATGGAGACACATGCTGGAGAGGCATTATCAAGATTCAGTGAAGGAACACAATAAAGACCATTGCAACAGCCACGATGATCCTAAAGTTTTCTGTTTAGTGTTCACAGCAAGGGCTGTCTTGATATATACCAGACATGAGCCAAGGTATTAAAGACAAGCATATTACTTGGCCTCAAGGACCACATCTGTACTGCTAAAATAGCAATGCCAGGTTCTGGGCACCAGCACTTGTGTGCCATTGGCCATTCTGGGTGTTAGCTTACTCCCTGGCCCCATGTTTCCCATCGGATGTTTGAACTGGGTCACCAAGTTTTGAGGGGCAAGAGAGTTTACCAGTGTGCACACGCATTGTGTCACACCCCTTTGCTTCAGGGACAGCAAAGGATTTTCGGCATAACTTGGTTCTTAGTGTAGAGACCTAGGTCCATTAAGGGAGTCCTAAAAATTGAAGGGAGAGACAGCCACACTGTTACCAGTGGTGAAATACTGAAATAGAGACCACAAGAGTACTCATACTCAGTATGAGTATTAGTAGCAGAAAAGTTCTGCACTGTCCTGGTTATTCTTTCCTCTATGGCAAGGATGTATCCTGGCATGACTGCTTGTAATGCAAGTGTTCCCATACCCTGAGAAACATGTCAGTACTGATGCTTGCACCACTTCAAAATTACAATGTCAATGATGGTGGTGCCTGCTGCCACCACTAACTGCAGTGCCCTTCAGAACAACCTCTCCTTTAAGAGATGGTAGGAATGACAAACTGAAGTGTTAATTTGTTAAACTGCAATAGCACTGTCAAATTAGCTCAAAAATAAATCCATTCATTACACAGAGCCAAAACAAGTATCAACTACCAAGCCAAAACAAGCATCATACCCTTTGATAGTAAAATTCTGCATGCAGAGCAGTCTTACAAATCTAAGAGAAAAAACAGGGAAACAGGTACACAGCACAGAATATTCAGCTCATACAAGCACAGCAAGTCCAACAAGGATGTTGCCTCTGAAGAGAGTTCAAAGGGCGAGCATATGCATTTGCTGAACACTCCTGAGGTTCACCAAAGAAGTGACTTGAACCCTCTCTTCTCTGACTGCTGCTCTGGTAGTATCAAAGACTGCTCACTTGTGACAAAACCAACAAGTACCAAGTAGTGAATTGCCTCCTAACATAAAGAAAAAATTACAGTCACAAATTCTTTTGTGGATGGAGGCCAAGCTGAGTCCATTCCAAGCATCAGGGCCAAAATACTATTTACAATTTAAGCATTGCTGACTATGTTGTTGAGGCTACATGAGACACAGAAGATTACAGGTCACCCTGCAGCTTGAAGGTATATGGCACTGTGATGGTAGCGGTAATAAAAATGTGTTTGTGTCAGTAAAGTAAGCAAATATGACTCAAAGCACACAGGCAGTAGACAGGCTGAATAAGAATTCACTTTTCTAAACATAACACAATTTGAAGTGCCAAGGCATGGTGGCCTACAGAGCCTCACCGCTGGACAGCTGTTGCGGAACTCTAGCAGGACATAATTGAAATTAATGATAGAAGAAAGCAACGCTCACAATTACTGCTTTGCAAAAACAGTTGTTCTTTTCTATCACTGATATATTCAGGAAGACATTAGATAGAGTGAACCCATGTCATCTGATGAAATACCACAGTACAGGGCTCATTAGGAAGGGGGATAGGTAAACACAGGCACTGCAGAAGCCCTGCCATAGTCTCACAACAGGAAACAGAGAGTTGTGGAGATGAGAAAAACAAGTACAACTGCAACAGAGAGCATAGCCTTCACCATCTGGGAACTTACACCCCTTGTCTGGGAATGATCTCTAAACCCATGTTAAAAGATCAATGAACTGCAAAAGATGTCTCAGTCTGCCTGGGAATCTGAAGAATGAGTGGAATCTGGTTTTGCTTTGATTTCAATTTACCCTGCCCACATTACAATTCTGTAACATAATGTCAACCCAAAAATATTTGTTCTGTTGCCAGTGTCCTATCACTACTGAAAGGGAAACAGTGATATTTTGATCGTGATAGGTAAATGGCAAAAGTACATGAAACAAAGTGGGGGTGTGGTAGCAGTGGGACAGAGGAATAGCTGGGGGAAGAGTCATTCCCTAAATGACCCAGTAAGCCAATACTTTAATACTCATTGTGAAGCATGATCACGCTGCTAATGAAGCAATAAATCCTCCCTTGCATTGGTGCTGGAGGGAGGGAGGTCGGAAGGTGGAGAGAGCTCCCTTTCCTTTCTCATTATAAGCAGCAATGCAAAATGGTTTAATAAAGCTCAGCAATGTCCTAGAAGGAATAATCGGCTAATGCTTCTCCTCATGAACCCATACCACAAAATGGCACATCTCCTTGGCTCCTCTGGCTTCCCTCTTGGGACCCCTATACTACACCCAGCACAAAGCCTAGCCATGCCCTCCCCATCCTCCCCACCAATCTTCATCCACTTTGAGACTTCAATAGTTGACTTACAGACCTGCACCAGCCAATTTAAGCATAAGGATCACTGATTACTGCCTAATCCCCTCCCCCTGTACATAGATACTAATATGCCCTTATTTTAAATTGTAAAGGAGAGAAACATTTACTTTCCCCAAAACTGAAACTGGCAATGAAAAATGAGCAAAGCCCATCTCTAATTAACGCTAATCTGTCTGCCTTGTGTATGCACCAGCGAGGGAGCCACAGTACGCTGCAGATCAGAAGATAAAAGCACACTCAGGAGTTCAACTGCTTTAGAAGCACAACATCTGTTAGCCATGTTATTCTGCAGCTACCCAACAAGCAGAGCACTCTTCATAACACTTAATAGCTTATGCATTATGTATGCTGCCGCGGGTACGGAGGGACTTGGGTTCAGGGTTTCATTCTGCGCAAGTCTCAAATTAGAAAACTACGGGCAAATCTGGTGTCTCTCCCCCCTCTCCTTCCTCACATGGTAAGTGAGAGCTCAGGGCCAAATTCTGCTCCCAATTACACTAATATGGCCCCACTCAAAATCAGTTCAGTGTAACACAGAACAGTATCTGACTGACTCCATCCTTAATTCACTCAGTGTATGGAATTAAAATAAAACTGCAAGAAATCTCTTTAGAACAGAACATTTTAAGTCACCTGTTGTTGTAATATCCCTGATTGATTTAGCCACTGTATTATTATTACAAATTAATAAAGGAAGGGCATGCATTAATGGAGTTTATAGGTTTTTCAATTACTGTTTTCCTATTATTCTTTCTATTATTCAATTCACCAGCTTCTTCATATAGTTTATCTATAACTCCAATGCACTATAATGCTTCAGAATTTATGAAGTATATACAAAGCATATAAATCCTATTAAAACATCCCATCATACTTATAATTGAGTCAATTAAAATGTTCTGTGTGTCTGCAGTATATAAAGGAGAGGGAGAATAAAACTGAGACCAAGGGGTTAATAAATTCTTGATTATTTATATTTTCTTAAACCTCTCTGCCACAGTGAAGACAAGATGCAGCATGAATATGCTACATTCTGCTCCTTAGAGCCTATAGCCCAGGATGTAACATAAGGAACATAAGAGACTTGAGAACAACTTACAATGATTTTCATTTTCATTTTAAGGCCAAAGGGACCGTTTTGTTTTTCTAATATGACTATTCGCATGACACAAGCCCACAGGATTTCACTCAGGGATTCTTTTCTAAAGCTAACAGTTTCTGGAAGATGTGGGGTTTTTTTCAAGTATCCAACCTTCATTTAGGGATTTCCATCTATTTGTTCCAATTTTGTAGCATAGCCTCGCGGATAAAAATACACATTCTGGCAGGTTTTCACATCATATATGCATGCCCATGTTAGGTATCTAGCTTAGGAATGATTCAACAGATCAAAGTAAAGGACTGGAGTTCCCTGCCTAGTCAATGAAAACAGGCAGTCAGTCAGCTCCAGCATACTGAGTCAGAGAAGCCTGAAAGAGCTAAGGCAGACTAAGAGAATAAATACCTACACCAACTTCTGTTCTGAAATGCTTGAGATCCTCCTCCTACTGTTCCTTCCAACTATTGTCTTTGGTAATAGTCTTCATTTGCTAGACTGAATAGGCAGCTACTTTCTCTATAGCCATACATGCAATCCTCTAATAACTAAACCACATGGAATTTGCAATATGATAGTGAGACAAATTTTCCAGAACTCAGATCATTCATAGAGGTCTTTCCTCATCTCTTCCTTTTTTTGCTGCTATCTTTATTTCAGTGCCAACATATGCTGCAAATCAACACAGAGTTTAGGCCACAGAATCATAAGTGTCACTGAATTGAATTTGTGCTACAAAGCCATTTGAGTGCTTTTGAAAATCACACCCTTGAACTCTTGATAGGACTGCAGCATTATCCTTGCCACAGAATTCCGGTGCAACATCAATGTGTTAATTCCTATTTGTAAAGAGCTTTGAAGACGCACATACTACTGCATTGCACCCTGCAGACTTTCATTGGTGCTAACATGGTACAACTCTGTTTTCTCCCTCCCTCCAGCCTGAGAACAAGAAAGACCAGGAAATGTGTTTTTCCCATACATTTAAGGAGACAAATTTTGATGTCCCAGCATGAATTATTCCACACTGCACAAAAATGCTAATTAAGCCTTTATTCTATAACCTGACAGATGTTTCTCATGCACTGTTCATTCATTTCATACTGTACAAAAGCTAAAGTTTTAAACTTTTTGTATTATGATGAAATTAGCATTATTCATGAAGACAGCCATCAAAAGTCTACTTGAAGCACCGTCCCATTCCACAGAGGGAAGAAAATTGAAAGACATAGCTGAAGATTGCCCTCCTTGTGAATAAGGTAGACATGCTGCATCCACACACACATGCACGGAGTCAATAGGCCACCATTCCTTCTCCTGACACTTGTCCTTCCTTCTAGGAGCATCCTCTGTTGCACATAGTTATAATCCTAGCAGTCTACACTCATTACACATACCCAGCCCATGAAACCTAATGCTGTGCACACAGAGAAGCCATTCAAGCAAAAGAAATGGCTGCTTTTGTGACTGCAACATCACAGCAAAAAGGATGAATTCAAAGGCTTTGTGCCTGATCACTCTATTCCTTTATCACAAGGAAGTAGCCAATGTCCACCTCAGGAGCAGCCCACTCTGCAGTCTCTGTGCATCCCCTGATGTAGCACTATTTTTGGCTGATGGCCATGCTGCAACTCTCCTGCGGTAGTGCTCACCAGGATAGACAGGCAAAGACAGACTCATTTTCACACTAACTGCCCTGCTCTCCTGCCTCTCCTATGGTTGTGGTATGCATACCCCAAGGAATGGCTTACTCTGTCTCAGCCTTGTCCCTTCCCTGTCCCCAGTGAGCAGTGTGGGTGGGATGGGCCCTGGCTGCCATGTCCTGCCCTAACACCCCAAGAAGCCTTGGCAGCTCCTGCACCCCAGCCCTCGCTGTGCCCTGATGCTTCCATAAGCAATCCACCATTGGTTCTCACTGTGTCACTGCAAACTTGTCTTCATCTCTGTCTCTTTTGTCCTATCTTCTACACACCTACACAATATCCCTCTGGTTTTTTGACCCTTCTTGCATACCACTATTCCTTTTTCTCCTGTTTCCCTAAAAGAGCATATTAATACTCTGACCTACTCAACCTCCTGCCCTTGTCACCAAACCAGTGTCTGAGAAAACACGTGTCCTTTTCTCCTTGCCCTCTGGAGTAACTGTCAGGAAAAGAAAGATTTCTTTAAAAACACAGATTCAGCAACTACACACTGTTACTTGGAAGGAGGCTTGTCCCTGGGGTAGTGATTATACATATAAAGACAATAATAAGACTGAGGGCTGCAAAGCAGTGTAGCAAAGGTAGAAATCTGAAAGTCTGTCTTTACAATTCTCCAGACGTTCAATCTATAGCATAAAAGAGCTTATTTTACACATATGTAAGTGCTGTGAAAACAATGCATTTGCCTGTTCATCACAAATTACACTGCAACACATCTCAAGAAATGCATAATTAAGATGATAAACAAAAACAAATATGTATGAAAGAGATGCATAGAAATGAGCATCTCTAATAGAGAATCAACATATTTTTTTCTAATTGCACATCTTTGAATGATATTTAATAACAGTATATACCAGAGCTATTGTTTCTGTAAAGCTGAAGATCTAAGGTATGTGGTCTATGACTTATCAAAGCAAAGCTAAATAGCCACCTAATCATTGCTTTATGAACTTAACAAAGTAAATCAGTAGATACTCAGACAGCATAAAGATTTCTGAAAGCAGAATTTAACTGAGTCAAAATGGGCTATGTCAACTTCATTGCTGTACAGCAAAGACAGAGTTACATAAGTGAAACCTGAAAGAGTAGCACAGGTAATTTAACTACAAGTTTATCAAGAATCATAATGCAATATTAGACTGAGGATGCAACAAAAAAAAAAGGAACACATGAAGACTTCCCTTTTAGGACCTTAAAATCCTAAACCTGATGTCCCTGACTTCTACCAGGCTGAATCCAAACACCAGATTTATGTACAAGATCCTTGTTCATGGGAAGAAATACACATTTCAAAGAGGCAGTTCAAGCCAATCCATACTCTGATCATACATCTAAAGCAAGCAACTGGGCAATGCTAAGAAGAAGAATGTGTCACTGACACTGTCCTTCCTGTGAACACATAAGAACTGCATGAACCAGAGACAGGCTTAGCTGCTGAGCTGGACGGATGGCAGGGGAAACAGAAATGGCACCTTTCCCCTCTCATGCAAATACAACTACTATGTGGTTCAGGATTTGTAACACCGAACAATGAGAAAAGCAGGGATGAACATTCAAATACAAGTTGCACAGAGACCTTCATTACAACTGCCCTGGGGTTAAGGAAGCCTTCTTGGATGCAGGGCAGTGAGGTTTGAATGAACCCAGATTGGGACAGCAACTGACTTCAGTTTTCCCACTGAAAAAAAAAAGTTTGAATATGTATTTGCATGGAAAACAGCTCCCTTTCTTTCTCCAGTGAGCTAAAAAGATAACAGCCATTTATCTCTCCTGATGAACTAGATATAAGGAAGAATAATGTTTTTTTCCTGTAAGGGTGGTGAAACACTGGAATAGTTTTCCCAGAGATGTGGTGAATGCCCCGTTCCTGGAAACATTCAAGGTCAGGTTGGACAGGGCTCAGAGCAACCTGATCTAGGTGAAGATGTCCCTGCTCACTGCACGGGGGTTGGACGAGGTGACCTTGAAAGGTCACTTCCAACCCAAACTATTCTATGATTCTATGAAGAACCTGGTCTTACTAGCATGTGTTAGGGGGAACTTAGCATACCTACAAGGTGGTGGCCAACAAGAGGTTTAGGTTCACATGGCTTAGGTATAAGCTAAGAGTCAAGGAGCTGACACTTACCTGCATAAATATTTCATGGTGCTCCATATAACCCCAGTTCCTGTTTACCCAAGCAGAGGAACTACCAGTATGTACTCCCACATCACCAACTCTCTCAGCTTTCCTCCAAATAACCCACAGCAGCCAGACATGTGGCCTGCATAGAGTCAGGGGGCTTTCTGTCACTGAAGTCTTTCCACTCTCAGTATGAAAGTACTTGGTCAGTCGAGAGCAGTCCTGGCCACATATACCACAGAGAACAGCAGCATGGAGAGTCTCAGTGACAAACTACTTTATAAGTAAGCTCAGACAACTCCAAGCTAAGGTGGCTGTTGAAGCATTCCTTATTTCACTATTTGTGAGATATATGAGACACAGTGGGATTCATATAATCTATAACTTGATGTTCACCATACTGATGTATTCACTCACAATTCCTTTTTTAGTCTATGGATCTTTTTAGTCTAGGTGTCTACAAGACACAATCAATTTAAACTGGTTTAGATGTCTTACTTAAGAGGTGAAAATCACATCCTCCCTCTTGACATAAGAATGGGTCTAGATGACCAGTAAGCAGTAGATATCCTCTGTATGCACAATGATGTGCATACATATCCATCCATCAGAGGATGGATCTGGTTTCTTTTATGTGACTATGTCCTGTGGAGCCAGCCCTAAAGATCACAATGACTCCTTCTGTCCTTAAAATCTATTAATCTTCTAATTAGAGCTAATTAAAATGAAATGCATTTTTACTTTTTTTTTCTGGACAACTTTCTCTTTCATCATTAAAACACTGACATTTTTTAAATGAGCTCCTCTAATAACAAGAGAACATTAATATACCTTATTAGTATTCTTTTCTAATCATGAAGACCTTGGCTTGTCCAATTACACATTTTTACACCACTAGAAAACAAAGTGAGAAGCTACATGTAATGGCACACCCCCGTTAGCACAAAGAACCCAGGGTAAACAAAAAGCAACCAATTAAGTGATTCTTCCAGGTACTGGGGACCAGGGGAAATACTTTGTGAACTGTGTTTAAGAGTGCATGCAATAATTTTGTATTAAATATTTAGGATAAAGTAGAGTGATGTAGAAGTATGAGAACAACAGGAAGAAAACAGGGGGCTGCATAAGTAGGACGTCTTCTCTCAAGCTTCCATCTCTCTCTCTACAGCTCTTATGAAAAGCTTACAGCAGCAGAAGACAACAGGAGATGTGTCACTTAAACACAGGTAGGCCATTAATATATTGTTTAGAATAATTGAAATGCATTGCACAGGATTAGTTGCCTGCCAATCATCCCAATTAAGCAGGCGTGTCATTGATCAGGATAGCAATTAAGAGGATTCTAGGGTATCAGCAATTTATTCTTAACAGCCTCAGAACTAATTGCTTTCAAGCACAGAACCAGGTTCAACATTCCTTAAAAGTGAAATGAGAGAGTTATTGGAAAATTTCTTGTTCTTTTCACATGAACGACCTATGGGCTAAGCTAGATTAGGAGAATTCACAATACTGAAGAGTTCTAATGCAGTAAAAATTATTCCATCATTATCTACTGTTAGCAATGGGAAATGATGAGGTAAATGGAGCAACACTTGGTGTTTTTTTAATTTGGATTTTGCAATGTCCCTCTAATTCAATGAACAATACAAACTCCAAAGGCAGCACACAGTACAGCAAAGGTTCTGTGGCAGCAGACAGTGCTTTCCTGCAGATTCTTTGAGAATAAAGAGGTGCAGTTCTGCAAATCACCAAGCTTGAGGCACCCATCCATGTAAGTCCACTTTCAAACTGGTGTGACACCCCACACTTACATGCTCCAGTTGGTGTCCTTGGGCTCACACTGACTAACATCTAGGTCTAACCTCTGAGCAGGTTGATTAGTTTGACTCCTGACTGTATTACAAGTGTGTCGGGAAGTCTGGTGCTCTGTGCTGTGTCAGCTGTGCTCAGGGAATCCTCTGTGCAAGTAGGTGAGACCAAAAGAACAAGGCATTGCACTCCAGGTAGCTCAAGGGCTCTCAGGAGCCAAGTTGCCACAAGGATGAGTGGGACAGAAAAAAATGTAGATAATTACATGGGCAGACTGAGCACTGCTGGTACACAGGAACAGCAAGGAGCCAGGTTTGGTCATAACCTCAGTCTTGGCACAAATCAGAAATCAAAAATTCTCATTAAAGTTACTGTGAGGAATCTTGTATGTGATGCAGTATATTGCTCTGTTTTCAGGGTTTTTTTCTCTTTTTCTGTTCATATAGTTTTTAATCATATGCATCAGTAAGGAAATAAACAATGGATATCTGAATTAGAATATTTACATTTTTGCTTTTCTTACTGTTTCCTTTTAACACCAAAACCACTGTGAACTGAGTGAAGAAATTGAAGACATACGTGACACCTCCTAAAAGCACACTTATAATTTGAATGCTTATGTAGAGCAGCATGTATGAATATTATTTTGATGTAAGCTTCAAATCTTTGCACAGGATTTTATGTCTCTGAAAAATCAAATATTTGATACTGTAGTAATACATACCCTATTTTAAAATATTTATTATGCAAGAGCATAATGTTTGCTGTTAACTATAGGACACAATAATTACCTCCATATAAATATACTATTTTATAAACTACTCTTTACCTAAGGTGCATTTTACTTTAAGTGTATAATTTCCCTCTACAGCATCTGTGCTTCCTAAAGCAATATAGACCAACACACCGGAGACAGTGAGGGAAGGAGGGAACTTTTTCCTTCTCAGTCCTTGGAAAATCACAGAATCATTAAGGCTGGAAAAGACCTCTGAGATCATTGAGTCCGACCTTGACTGATTACCACCTTGTCAACTAGACCATGGCACTAAATGCCACATCCAGTCACTTCTTGAACACCTCCAGGCATGACGACTCCACTCCACCACTGGGCAGTTCATTCCAATGTTTAACGACCTTTGCCATGATGAAATTCATCCTGATGTCCAACCTGAATCGCCCCTGGTGCAGCTTGAGGCTAGGTCCTCTCATCCTGAAAATGCCAGGACTCTGGCCAGTTTATTCCAAAACCTCCAAACCCTTATGCAGGCAATAAAGACTACATTTCAGCCTGGAGAAGAAAAGGCTGCAGGTAGTTCATTCCAATGTTTAACGACCTTTGCCATGATGAAATTCATCCTGATGTCCAACCTGAATCGCCCCTGGTGCAGCTTGAGGCTAGGTCCTCTCATCCTGAAAATGCCAGGACTCTGGCCAGTTTATTCCAAAACCTCCAAACCCTTATGCAGGCAATAAAGACTACATTTCAGCCTGGAGAAGAAAAGGCTGCAGGTAGACCTTAGAGCACCTTCCAGTACCTGAAGGGGGCGTACAAGACAGCTGTAGAGGGAATTTTACAAGGGCATGTAGTGATAGGACAAGAGGTGATGGCTTTAAACTGAAAAAGAGTAGGTTTAGATTAGAAAGCAATTCTTCACCACAAGGGTGGTGAGACACTAGACCAAGATGCCCAGAAGAGTTGTGGACACCCCATCCCCGGATGTGTTCAGTGCCAGGTTGGATGGGGCTTTGAGCAACCTGATCTAGTAGAAGGTGTTCGTGTCCATGGCAAGGGGGTTTGAACTAGATGATCTTTAAGGTACCTTCCAACCCAACCCATTTTTATGACTCTATCATTCTATGGCTTTTCTGGTACAAACAGCCCATCAAGCCTGTATCCTAACTTCACCTCTATAATGACACCTAAACATCTCCTTTTGTACCTCAATTTAATCTCCTCAGACTTCCAGACTAGGGAATTGCTAATATCCTCATTTTAGAGATGTGAGGCCCAGAATAACTCACCTGAGATCATAAAAATTGCCTGGATATTTCCCTGAATGGGATTTGGAAGTTCAGAGATCCAAGAGTCTATTGCCCTAACTCCTGAATGTATAAACCAGGAGTGTTTTTAAGGAGCATCTCTTCTTCTTTAATGAGCCTGGGACTTCCTCCTCACAGTTATTCTTTGGATGTAGTTTTGCTGTCTTGAACAAATTGCAATGTCTTTCCTACAATATTTCTCCCTGTAAAAGTAATGTTGGCATCATTTTAAAAGGCTGGGATATCCTGGCCTGATAAGATGCAGTTCCCATAATCCATTACATGCTATTTGGCATACTTGGACCCTTGCACCCAGAGCCGAGAAGAACACCCTATTCACATGCTCCTAGCCTAAACAGTAATAATTGCAATTCAATTTTAAATTTGCTTTTGCAGAGGTCAGTGAGGCTGCTGTGGGTAACAGGGGACAGAGAGTGCAAGCCTAACAATTAAAATAGCCTCAGTCGCTCCTAATAAAAGGTGCAGGAGAATTCTGTAGATAGACATACTGATTTTCTAGCCAATGCAAACATCTGTTGTAAATGCATATTTGGCAACTCAGCAGGTAAACAAATGGGTCAGTGAGTTAAGAAAAATTGTTTCTTTGCTCTGTCATTTCAGGAGGGTAAAGCCTGCAACAGCCTGCATTTTAAGTAAATCAGACTCTTTCTACTTGCAACAGTGGAACTCTTGATTTGCACAGCTTCACGACTACACATTTGCTTAGAAAAAGGGACCACAGCCCTTGTACCAAAACCAGCTTTTTCCTATTAATTTCACTATGCTTGCTTCATGTGTAATGCAGCCATTTGAAATCCTTCCATCTTGTTTGCAACTTGAATCATGTCTCTATTTTTAGAGGACTTGGAACTACACTATGACTTTACCAAATGGAAAATGTAATCATGTCTGTGTTATGTATAACAAAGTGTGTATTTGCCTTGAGCCAAATGAACTGCATCATCAGGATTTTGGACGGAGTCAGATTTTGGGGACAGTAACAACCCTAGAAACTAGCCCTGCCAGCAACTTTGCTTTCCTAACTTGCATTAGCTGGAGGTTTGTGACAGCTCCCCAGAGAATGGCGCTGAGGCAGCACAGCAAGAAGACAGTGTCTCAAGAATGTATGAATCCAAATTACTCAATTTGTCTGTATAGTGGAATGGGATTTGGTCTATTCAAAGGGAAGAGACACAGTAATCTTGGAAAAAAACCACCCCACATTTCTTTAGGAAGAGCATGTATGTGACATGCTTATAACTGACTCCCAGCTTAACTAGCGTTGGCAGTGATTCAAGAGGGTGAAACACTCCTCCCATACTCCATGGGGGCTGATTTATGCCACTGGGCAGCATTTGCACATAATGAATTTCCCTCCCAAAGGGTCACATTTACTACTTCTGCCCTGCTCCAGAAGCAATTCACGTCTAGCTTCCAGGCTCTGCATTTAACAGGAACAAGAACAGTGAAGCTAACAGAGAAACTGAAGAAACATATGGCAGCTTTGTGCACACAGAAAGGAGAGGTGTGACTGGGGCCACACTGCGTGTTGTTGCTATTAAAGACCTATATACATGCAGTAGGTAACAGGAAACCTAAGCTGTTCGTTCGTACACTGGTTTTCAAAGACTCTTAAACTAACACTTACTACTAAATGTTTTATTCAAAGCATTCTAGATCAAAAAAACAGCCATTTTTTTTAAAAATACTTAAAGCATTTAAATATAGAGGGTGCCTTTGCTGATGATAATAGAGAGGTATAATGCAAAAATAACAGCATGCATCTAATCTGGTTTTCATCTTACAGCAATCTTATATCAGTGTAATTTCCCTGATCCCTGAGAAATTCAATGTAAGGGAATCCTGAGAGAGAAGAACCATCCAGCAAACATCACTGCCTTAAGACTGGTACATATTTTTAAATGCCATAAGAAATGCCCACAGAAACCACAAAATCCCTTGCAAAAGGAATTCTGAATCATCCACATGTGGGACAATTGTTCCTCAGCAGAGTGGTCTTCCCTCAGTGGAGGAACTGTCAGCATACAATTATAGATCTCTGAAAATCATTAAATCTCCATGTTTACTGGAAATACATTACTGAGAAAACACCATTCTATTTCTCCAAATGTCCTTTGAACATAATAGCGCTTTTTTTTGTGAAAATGAAATTCCCAAATCTGCTAAGAAATTAGCATAAAATGTCACAGTTCTGTAATTAATAAGTCAAGTCTTTTCCCTATCCCAACCCATAAAGAAATCAAAAATACAATTGAAATGCTGTTTGCCTGGCAATACGTATTCTACTTCACAGCAGCAGTTGTCAGAAAAATACTTCTGGTGTTCAGAAAGACACTTTGGGCTTGGTTTATAAACAAATTTTTGCTGGTACAATTGACATAAATCAGGCTAACTACATGATTTACATCAATTGCATTATATCAAATTAACTGCTATAATCGAGCAAAACCATTCAGATCTCCTAAAAACTGCAAAATTAAGAAAAGCAATTCACATCAGGGAAATTGTAAGCACTTCCTAGTTGTTTGCAAAGTTATGTTCCCACTTTTAGAAATGCTACAAAAATATTTGGCATGACATCACTCCACCATACGGTAACTTTGCTCTGTATCAATTATAATCTTGCCTTAGCACTTCGCTCTTCAGCAATTCTGATGCTCTGCAATTTAACTCTGTCTCTGCTTCCACATGGGGGAATTAAGGAACAGAAGGAGTGGGTTGATTCACAGATCCAGCCATTTTACCACTTTCTAAACAAAAACCTGTGCCAACCAGCACATCTGCGGCAATGAAAAGACATAATAAATTGCACAGGTAAAGGATGATAGCAAATGCTAGAGACCAGGGATTTCCATCAAAACAAGCTTCTACAGAAAAGTAGGCACATTTAGAAACAAAGTTATTTGTGTCTTCTGGTGCTGCCTGGATTTGGATGAGTGTCTGATGGTATGAAGTTGCCCCTCCATCTCCAATGTGTCTTCACTCACAGGCAGACATGTTGTAAAAGGCTGCCCACAACTGAAAACCTCCTCTCTTTGGAGACCTCATCGATCCACTTCTAAAGTTCCTGGCATAATTTTGTTGGATCTCACAACGCACCATCACTAGGCAACCACTTTTTGGTGAGCTCCAACTTATTGCTTAAGACAAGTTTTCTCTCTGCTATATCCATCGTATACCACTCCTTCCCTCAGGGTGTTGAAATCTGTCAACATTTCTTACGATAGAGGCAAACAGTTTTATTTCTACTTGACCCCATGGCAAAATGGTATTGCTTTACTTCACTGCCTTAAAATTCCGTCCCAGCATCTGTTTGCTTTGTATTGAAACGGAATTGGTAATTGCCAGGCATCTTGTCTATTGAAATGGATTTCAATTCTAATCCATGACCGTAGCAGACTTTCTTTTAGGATATCTGAATTGCACTTTGAAGGCACCTAAAGCCTTTGATACTTTTGCTATGCACAACAGCAGCAACAAAAATGGTGTGGGAAGAGGGCAAGTCCTTCAGAAGTGTGTGCGTGCAGTGGAGAGGCATGGAGCCCCCTGTCCCCCAGCGCCCTTCAGACCTGGGCCTGGAGCATGGGCTAGTTCTCCAGGGGAAGGTGTGCAGGCCACAGGACTGCAGAGGTAATTTGGCCCCTTAGATCCTACAAGCTGCAGCCAGTGTGTAAGAGTGAAGCCATTGCTTCTCTTTTTAGGAAGTCTCCTCTGATTCAGAATCCAGGCATGGTAAAGAAGATCAGGAAAAGGGATGTGCACATTATTATGCAAAGTGAAATGCGGGATATTTTAGAGAG
The DNA here is from genome assembly GCF_000695815.1 of Acanthisitta chloris. Classification (NCBI taxonomy): domain Eukaryota; kingdom Metazoa; phylum Chordata; class Aves; order Passeriformes; family Acanthisittidae; genus Acanthisitta; species Acanthisitta chloris. Next base: position 165,200 of record NW_008687808.1, read on the forward strand.
GATCTCTCCTCAATTTCCTTCTTTTCTCCCCTCTTTAATATTTCTTTTCACCATTTTACTCTTACCCACTTCTCCTCACCTTCTGACACCCTCTCACCAGCAGAAAAATATGTTTTAGAAACATATTTCAACTCTCCAGTCCTGTTGTAAAATTTGCTGTAACTGTGTTGACTTTAATCAGCCCGTAGCAACTCAGACCCTTGGATTAGGAAGTTTCCTAAAAGAACTATGCACCTATTTCACACATTCAATAAAGAAAAATTATACTTTATAGAAATGATTCTTATGAGGCAAAATTTTCCTGAATGGAGGAATTTTCTCCATATAGAAAAATTATACCAGCTAGGTATCTTGCTGAATCCTGCCTTATCCTGAAGGAGCTGTATTCCCATTTTGAAAAGCATATGCTTTTGGAGACTCAGCATTCACCACAAGGAGGATATAAACAGAGGAAATCACGAAGTCTGGAATGCACACAGAAAAAACAAAAAACCCTTACCCATTGAGTGGGAAGTTAAAGCCCTGATTGGAAAATGCTAAAGTAGTAATCTCACAGATTTCTGAGTTGCCTATTAAAATTATTTAAAACAGCTATCAGGAGGCGTTTTTGTGAAAAAAAGTATATATAATATTGTATCAGTGCCAGCAAAGAGAGGTACTGCTGCCAGTCTTACACTGTTCCCAAAAAATCTTGTCCATGCCTTGTGTTAGGCAAAAGATTATTTCTTCCCCACAGAATTTGATGAAGGGATCCAAAGCAGAAGACTGACCTAAGGGATGTGTTTTAGAAATCTGCCTAAACCCAATTATCTTTCTTTCATTCACTTTACTCTGTTCTGAATGCATAAGTTCCTACAGTCCAAAAATCATCTCCTACATCTTTTTGTTTCATGCAACTCATAAGGAGTTTGATACACCTAATTATGCTCATTCCCTTCACAAATACAGGGCATAATTAGTTAAACTCTTAGTCTAGAAGAGTCTGAAAGCCATTCAGAGCAACATTACTTATATCAAGAGCTATTCAGACTGAAACAGAGGTCATGTGGGCAGCCATAATTCTAAATAAGAACATTTTGCAACTTTATCAAAACATTAGGAAACCAGAAACCATATCAAGTGAGCAGGACAGATTATTTTACAATGCAAACTCATTGTTATAAGGAATGAATAGAAGAAAACTTAGTTGTAAAGCAATCATGGTATTATATTATTAGCATATGGAGTTAACAGATATGGTTAACCATTACACCAGAGGAAATAGTTCCAGTGCTAGAATACTTTAAACCAGCATTCAAATGTGCTCTGGTCAACTTATCAGTAAGTCTCAATCAAATAATCTCATTTGAATTAGGTAATACTGAGCTGCTGACACATAATGTTTACAAAAGACTGATAAATATTGAATTAGCAAAATAAAGGTCAGTTTTAGGGAAGTTTTCAAATTAATAAGAGTGATCTTCACTTTCTTTTTGCCTTTGAACAGTAGCTCAATGAAGGCACTATTTGTTTAAGAAAACAGAGCTAGCAAATACAGATCAGAATCAGGACGTAAGTGGATAAATAATTGCAGAAACTAGAGCACTTAGAAGGCAGGACTAACTGAAACAATTAAGAAACAAAACCCTATCACTCCTTGGTGCTCTAAGTCAATATGGAAGACCATGTATCTAGGCCACCAGATCTGCAAGTTTGTTTTAGTTAGAGAAGTGAGAAACCTCTTGTGCACAGTGATAACAACTCTGAATGTCCCTTCTTGCTTAAGAAAACAGATGGCCTCAGGCAAAGCAAGAATCTTGCAATGAAAAATCCTGTGTCCATCAGAATTTGTGGGTAGGACCCAAAGGTGCTAGGACGTGAATGAGCATACAGGGTGGATCACTTCAGCTCCAGAAGGGTTAATGTGAAATGTATGACCAGCATTTGATTAGGAACAATTGGAGCTGGTTTACGATTTTAGTCAGAAAAAGCCTGAAAAATCCTATTTTGCTGTGTGTTTTATCTTCCATTGCAGAAAACTAAAACAGCAGCAGCAAATAAACCTTGTACCAATTCAATTTGGAAATCACAAGTTCAGCAAAAATGAAGAGACACAACAAATTATTGAAGTTACCAGCTTTGAAAAGACCTTTATAGGAAGACAAGGTGAACTAGAGGTGTAAATAAGTTTCTAAAATCGAATGAGTTTTCTAAGAAAGCTTTAAAACAGACAACTTACAAGGTGAGGATATACAGAGATTTAGAATGTCATTTAATGATGGGAATTCAAAACAGGGAACAAGGCTGCTTCCCTCTGGGACAAATCCTCCAAGTCCCCAGGAAAACTGCTAGAGTGCATGCAACTGAGAACTATTCCAGCAGCAGGTGAACCACAGCCCTACAGAAACCTTTGCCACAGCTGTGCCTATGAAGATGCTAGCAGGCACCAAAGGCCTGCTCCCATAGATCAACAGGGATGAAAAGGCACATGAGAACCAGAACACACAAATAAGTTTCCTAAACCATGTCAAGTGTCACAAGCAGGAAGGAGAAATATGTAAGAGAGGTTGGTGCATCATCTCTATGGGAAGGATAATGGTATGCTGAGGATGGCAAAGGCCACATCTATATCCTCACAACCCACAGACAGACACATGTAAAACAGGTCAACGATGCAAACCTATCACATCCTGCTTTCCCTCTCATCTAGAAATTGTCCCTAAACACATGATATTTTGGTGATAGAAGTGAAGGTGACAGAAGTTATGAGCTTTTGGCCCAGGATCAAGCTATTGAAAAACTCCTCAGACTATCAGAGCTCCTTCCAGGACTGCCCTAATTGATGACTCTACTGCAAACAGTAAGTCACCAAAGAACTGCCTAAAGAATTTAGCTTTTGCAGTTTTGTGAGCTTTCCCTTTTCTCCCCACTCATGTGTGCTGGCAGGTTGATTTTCTCCTCAATCTGGACTAAAATAAAAAAAAAGAGACATCAATTTATTTTTTCGAATACTAACAAAACCCAATGGGAGAATCAGGCAAGAAGAAAATTGCAGGCTTTTCAATCTCCTATTGTAGGGAAGTATGCTGGAAAGACATTCATAAAATGAAATGAATGTAAAGAGTACATCCAAGAGTGCAGATTAGTGAGGAACGCATGTGCTAGGATTTGCATAATTCCAGCTGGTTGGTGGAACATTTCATATTAACAATAATGCTAAAAATAATGTATTTTGAATATACTTGAATAGACTATGCTTAAGCACTGCTGTTTTCTTCACAGTCGATGGGTGCTTTACCAGAATCAAAGGCAATGGCAGGGCAGGAAAATTCATCCTCGAGTGAGGTGGTTACAGACAGCATTGCAAACAGCTACAGCTATTAGAATGAAAAATGCCAACATATATAACCAAGCAAGACAAAATTCCTCCACCTACTCATCAATAATCCTTTAGTGCCTGCAAGAATCCAGACATTAAGTTCTTGTCCAAGTGAAGTTCAGACTTGGTTGATAGTGGGTCTAAATTAAGCATTGCAAGCCAGAGAGACTCCAGAAACTACACTGTCTTAAAAACTCACATGGTTTCAAGGATCTTTACTTCACTGTTGCTAAGCTTTGAACTACTAAAAAGATACTCTATCTTTTGTGGGTTTAGGTTGCTCTCTCTAAGGCTCCTCTACCTAGCTCATAATTTTATTTTGTGACTTTTGATTTGCTGTTTTCCTTAAAGTCCAGCTTCTTCAATAAGTTTATGTAAGGATTTCATTTTTTGCTTTAAAATAAAAACCCAGATGCTCTTAGCCTTCATTGTTGAAAAAAGGAGTTTTGAAAACATCACCAAGCTGAGGATAAAAGATCAAAACCCAGAAGGCAAATAAAAAGAATGCACTTTTTTTTAAAGCCCCATTTTTTTCAGCCAACATCATGTTGTTTTTGAAGTATAACATGATTTATAAAGGTTGTAACTGGAGGAAAAAACCCAAAGCAAATGTCTTTTCCTGCAAATATGAAGATACCTGTTTAACCACACATACTAGTATGCCCAGCAAGTTCAGGGAAGTTATTCACATGCGTAAGTGTGAACACGTATGAATATTCACAATGTGACAAACATTAGTGGAAGAAGCACTTTTTGCTGACTCAGGCTGGATAGAAAGTTTGATTCATTTTTGTTTCTACATATTAAAAGTGAATATCAGCCTTGAGGATGCAACCATGGCTCAGCCAACAGACCATCCAAAACCTAGATGAGATGTATTGCCTGTAGACATGCAGTATGAAGACAAAAAAAAATAGAACATTCACCAAGCTCTGTAGTAACCAGATGCCCAAACCAATAAATAAAATGGGGGCAGTGGCCTGTGAATAGAAAATACCAGTTACGTAAGGTTAAAGTTTGGGTGGTAAGGTGACAAAAAGATGAAATTCCTGCATTGAAAATCTCCTGAAAGATGAAGGCAGCAGCCTCCATTAAATTCAGGAAGACCCAGTTCATAAGTCTGACTTACGAATGAACAGTAGATCTTTGATTGACTCATTCATACCTCAGCTTTAATTTTTCAGTATGTCAGTAGCTTGATTTTCAGTCCCAGAGCACCTACAGCTCCACTGAAGTAGTAGATGTGAGAATTCAGCCTCTTTGAAAATTCAGCTAAAGGCACTTGGAGTTATGAACAAAACACAGGCTCAGTTGCATGCCTATTACTGTGCCATCATTATGACTACTCACAAATTAGGCACACAGTCTCACACATGTTCTTAGTCATATAGGGGAGAGTTTCAAAGACACGTCATGGGATGATATGAATCCAACTCCCTATAAAACCGCACACCTTTGAAAAGCTCACCCTGGGCTTTGAACAGTTTTTCACAATGGATCTCTTCGAGGATTTGGTGGTAATAGAAATCATTCCTTATATATCACTGGATAAAACCTCAAGATTATTGAAATAAAGGCTTAGTTTTCCACAAGAGGAGGGAAACTTCGCACATTGCTCCTGGGAAATCTATGTTGCAACAAGAGGAACAATATAAGGCAAAGATCATGCAAGAGCGAAAAAGAAATATAACTGCTACACTGCTACATGAGGGATGCCTCCTTTTACTTCCCTAGTAAATCTCTTGTTTACAGTGAATTCATGCCAGAGGGGCAAAAAAATAAGCTACCTTCCAGTTAAACCCGTTCACAAAATCAACACAATTTTGAACCATCCCTTGTTCGCCTTTATTTCATTACAGTTTAAAATTAACATAACCTAGTTTATTGTTTTTTCATGCTCTTCAATGTTTGTCTTTTTATACTAGATGCAACACTAAACTACAGAGGCCATAACTGGAGGGTGAAGGAGGAATGCAAGTATCTTCATTTATCTCAGACACGGGTTTCAGTCTCAGGCTTACTTAGGATTCATAGTACAACCATGCAGTTAGCTTTTAAAATTACCCAAACATATTTAAAATGTTTGCTTACATGAATCTGTTATACTTTGATAGCATCACTCTATGCCATAAGGCTATGGCAAGGAAATATAATTTGAATGATAGCACTAATAAAAAATCATTGTAAACTACAACTGCACCTATATATGATCTTCTGATCTTTGCTTTGCATTTAAGCAACAGGTAAAAAATTGTTTCTTGCAGTGTATCATCTTCTGAAATGTTATGAAGGAAAGCAATGGAAAAAGAGTGATACATAGGGTAAAGCTGTAATTTCATATGCAGTCCTAGTTCTGGTGAAGCCAACAAGAATTTTGTTGATGTTTGGGGGATTTTACCCTATCCAGATACTGCTATATACATTCTTATGACCTACCCAGATACTGTTACCTACATTTTTTCTCTGAAGACAATAAACAGCATGCAGCTAAGCAGCTAGTTCTGAAAGAGGAGGATGAGAATAGGACAATAAGCCTTACAGCCTACATAGGATAACAAAGTGATACCACCCAGAGTCTGTGCAATATATCTGCAGGAGTAACATTTATCACCTGTACTTACCAGAAACCCATACTTACCGGAAACCAAGAAGGTGAGCAGAGCATAATAATGGTGGCCAACTTTTATCCAGAGAACTTTAACAGGTTGTTTGACATACTGGACACCAGATTTTTAATTTTAGAACAGAATATAACCTAAGCTAAAGGTACATTGGAATACTATTAAAATATTATTTGTCCACAGAACATCTGCTAAGAGGAGAAAACATTCTGGAAATCATCACTAGTTGATTACCCATGATCTACAAGAAAAGAGTGAAGACTCCATTCAAAGAGTACATGACATTCAGAACAGTTTCACAGGCAACTGATGAAATTATGTATTATCTAGTCTTTAAAATGTTAGCTTTTCTTCTCTGTTCCTTTTATTTTGCCAGAGTCTGGTATTAGCCTGAAACGTTTTGGTGAATTACTTTTTTTTTTCAACTTAGTTACAGGAATAGTCAGGAGTTTTGTGTTTTCTGAGTTAAATGCAAAGGACAGACGCTAAGGTACAGTTAATTTTCTCTTAGTGCATACACCAAGACAGAAGGGAGGATAGCATTTTGCAGGATTTATACAAAGAAGAATACCAGGAGAAGAGTTGTAGTTATGCATTACAGTTCAGTCACCAAAGCTGGATGCAATCCATATCATTTGCTTACATCTTTGCAAGATCTTCAAGGCATATCAGCTGCAATGCGTTATTCACAATGTCAAATATTCTAGACAGGCCAGAAATAAATCTGTCTATGAGCTATGACTAAGAAATCATCCATCAGCAACACAAAAGTAATCTCTGCTGTATTCTAGTCCAAAGTCCAATTGAAAGGGTCTAACACACTGGCCAAGATCAGTTGCTTCTGAGCATGGCTTTTTGCCATTTTCTCCACCATTCCAGAATGAAACAAGAAATTAGTCATTGTGTTAGCTTGCCAAACCAATGACATCAAAAAAACTATTAGACCTGATTGGATTATTGTGTTTTCAGGGAAGACGATAAATAAAGAGAAAAAATTATTTTACATTGCGTACATAATGGAAATATTTTTTAGACACTCTTCATAATCTGAAGCATATCAACCGGTTTTTTCTCAGGTTCTCCCTCTCTCATAAATCCTCTACAAAGTGCTGATATGCATCAAATTCTGAAGATTTGAAAGAGAGGAGCATAGAAAAATAATTTAATTTGATACATTGCCATTGTGCCTGTATGGATGCAGAGCATAGGAACTGTTTTAAATGAGAACTTAGTTTTCTGTAAGCCTGCTGGTGATCATAGAGGATTTTAAAGCCACAAGCATTCGCTCCTCTATCTGAAGGACTCCTACAGGTAGGTCACTGTTAGAGACAGCTAATTTTGAAGGGGGAAAAGGGCAAGATATGCTAAATATTGCTAATTTCTGTTTTTCCAGCATGCTTTAGGTTTCCTCCAAATCATGTCTTTCTGAACACTCTGGACAAACAGAACATCCTTACTGTTGTCTCAAATTCTGTCAACAGTAAACTTCAATATAGGCCTAAATCTGCTGCCACTGAAGTCAGTGAGAACACCTCTTTAATAGGGCTAGTGTCAGCCACTGCTGCCAACACAGCCTTATAGCAAAGATCAGCCTATCCTTATATCACTTTGAGTGGAATCCCAGTGACTCCAAACCCTTGTCATAGACACAATCACAAAGGAGAAAGGAAAACACAAACTCTGGGTATTCCCTTCATCTTGGTGGGGGTTTTTTTCAACAAAATCAAAACAGCCAGCCCATGAACTTCCCTCTAGAACAGGGTGTACTCAACTCGTATGCTTCAGTCTTGACAGCAAACAGCCCATGTTACTAAGCTTAATTGCCATCTGGCAGTCCTAACTACTCAAATTTCTCCAGCAGTTTGCAGATGCTTCAATTCCATGGCTCTCTGGAAAATTATCACAATCCATTCCCAATCCTGTATTTTGAACACCCCTTGTCCTGAACTTTTTTCTATGAAGTTCACACTGGGTAACAATTGTCAGTCATCACAAATACTGCTTTCATTACAATTCCACCCAGATCACACTGCAGGAAAGAGGTATTTGGGACAGGATTCATCTCACCTAACTCACTTTTATTTCAGAGTTTGAGCATATACCCTAAGCTAGGCAGCTAATTCCCATTATAATCAGTGAGGACACAGGCAGCCAAAGATTGATTTAATTCCAACACAGGCTTCTAAATTAAGTGCAACGAATTTACCTCCTTAACTACTTGTGTATAGAGGGAACCCAGAGAATTAGCTCCAGCTAGTTGCTTCCTTTTTTAGACCTGGTTTAGCAGTGGTTACATGATCTAACCTCCATGCAATACTGTCAGATCCCAGTGGGAATTTCATTGGCATATATATTCCAAAAGATTCCAAATATCTTTTTAGTGGTTCTTTTAACCCAAAACACCTTATGTTTGGTCACTTCAAGCCAGCCTCTAAGAAGATTAACTGAGGGGTTCAAATGTCTTAATCTGTTACTCTTGGAATATGGAAAGCTATGTTTTGTGAGGTAATACAACAGAGTCCATCTTTTCATATGGCAATCAGAAACATTGGTTTACATCCTGTTCCAGACATGCATAGAAAATGAGGTGTCTTCATTTTTCAACGTATGATATTTTTCAGTTTGATTTTTCATCAGACTTTTGAACCTGGATGTGATTTCTGCTTTTAAACTGGCTGAACATACAAACACTACTATAATTGATTTTGGCATTCAACAGAATAAAATGGAGTCTCAGGTAATTTGGGGACTCTATCGTCAAAAACCATTTTAGTTATAATTTTTTTCAACATAATAAAAATTATTATGCAAGAAACTACAGTGGCATGCTAAATCTTCAAGACATGAGAACAAATTAATGACTTATTGGGTGAAACTCTGGAATGCTGACAACTGCAATCTAGACTTCTCTAATGTACTAGTAGCATGGTTAACAGCCTGCAACCAAAATGTCTTATAAACTTTATGTGAACCATCAATTTATGCTTTTAAACTTACATCGTTATTACACCATTAGATTTCTTCTTTTTTTTTTCCTTGCTAAAGCTTACTTTATTTTCTTGGGCAAATTCTACACTAACACAACATGTTGGCCTGGGGCTGTTTGAAGAAACAGGTCTATATAGAGAAGAAATGAACATCAAATTTCGCGGGCATTCACACAGGGTAAAATAGATTGACCTTGCATGTGGAGATGCTGAAAGGGAGAAGTATCTGAAAGAGTAATTAAGAATAACATACCGTAAAAAGCCATGCATCCCTTTTATCTTACACCTTCCTTAACTTTCTGCTTTTGCTTCAGCTTCCTCCTAGTCAGATTTTCTTGCATGTAACTTACATATTAACTACTTTCATGGTCCATGTAAAAATAGTGTCAAGTTGTTCTAGTTTCTAGCAGGGTAATTTCTGAGACACAGGTGTTGTGAGAAAAAAATGGATAAAGGAAGATTTCTTTCAGAGCCTTATCACAGAGAAAGAGAAACCAGATGTTGCCTTCCCACCACCCACACCACCCTACTCTATTATTGTCCCCTCTGGCTTAGGAAGTTGCCAAATCTAGGAAAGTATGAGAACCTGGAATCAACATAAGCTCACTGAGATATCTGCTACTTCGAGTACTGAAGAGAGGCATGGGCTACCTGACCTTTCACTGAGTTTGTTTCTAAGTGGTTCTTAATTTACTAATTCCCACCTGATGAAAGAGACCCATCAGCCTACAAAGCCAGGCAGCTCTGGGGCCATCCCTGACATGAGGCATGCTGAAAACCAGTCCAAAGTAATTGCTTCTCCCTGCAGAAACCTATGCCAAGACCCTGTCTTTTTGAAATCTTTACAATAACATTTCATGGCCATTCCAAAAGACACCACTGCTTACAGAATGTAGTTATAAAATACTACCCCATAAACTCTGAAAACTATTCAGGGACTATAAAATCATTACAGAAACTCTCTTTTGTATTACTCACCAAAAACAAGGCGGGGGAAGAGTAACAGAAATTCAAACTTCTTAAAGGAAGGATAGTGAATATGTATTTATTTTATGGCAATTAACTCCACCTCTTTGTTACCTTCAGATCTTTTAAGGTGTCACTCTAACTGACACTCTTCCTGAAAGGGAAATTTTAGCCTTTTCTAAAAGGCAGGAAAAATTACTTCTAAGTAAGAAAGCTAAATTGCTTTTCTTACAACAACATATTCAAAAAGTCTTACAAGTGTGTCCTGACAGAAATTAAAGACCTAGAGATTCTGCTTTGGTTTTATGTTTATAGGGTGATATCCTATTCCCACAAAAGCCAATGGAAATTTTGACATCCATTTCAATGGTGACAGAATTTCACTCACTGAGTTAAATGACATTTATTAGATTTTCATGTTAAATGCAGAGGAAAATCCTGTTCAGATTTTCTACTAATCCAGACTCAGAGTTTCTGCACGACTAAAGCAAGAAAGTTGGTAACCTCAGATCTCTTCTAAACTGTACAGAAATGACCCAATTTCCCACATTCTTTTGAATACTAAATCTTTGAAGCCTGTGATGAGGGAGGAACTGCTATGTTGCACTTTGAGTTTCACTCAGTATTCTGACTGCAGTCTTTGTAAGTCTGCAAGGATTTACATTCATTGTCTCTCCAGAGTCACTTGCAAAATGATTTCTAAAAATTCTCTCATTCAACTACTATTAGACACTGTCTAATACAGGAACAAGGAATTCCTGGCCCAAGGGCCAGATACAATCTGCAACTTAATTTCAGGCAGACTGCAGCTGTGTGTACATTTATCATTGGAGGAAAAACAAAAGTGCTTATTAACATATGACTTGCCTAATGCCTCCGAGAGACCTAGCTGGTCCTGCTCAAGGAAAGCCTCTCTGCTCCAGGGCTAATAAATTGCAACTCAGCTAACTCATTACAGCTATCAGCCAAGCAACACAGAAACATAATATTGCAGATTATTTCACAATACATAAATGCAGTATTCCAATGTGATTGTCAAGTAGGTTTGCCATGCTGGTACAAAGGGCACCATTAGCAGACAGTGAGGCTACTCAGTACTGGCAACTTCACTTCAGTCAATGGCAAAGATGGGGAGGGAAGAGGAGAGAGGGAAGAAATGACTCTACCTTGAGCTTCAGTCCAGAGATGATTTGGGGACTGTCAGGAAAACAAACAAACAAACAAACAAGCATCTTTTTGTTTTCAAACTGAGCATTTGATGCAAAAACTGAGGAAGAGACAATGTAATTTCTACGAAGTTCCTTTTAAACCAGAACTGTACTTTTTTATCAAGAAACATTAAAAGCGAATGCAATAGGTTAAGGGGCGGGGGAAGTGTTCAGAACTGAGGAAGTTGCTCACATCCTCCTGTTACTTGATCTGAACCATCTCATATCCATCTAGGTTATTGCTGTTTCCTGCTATCTGTCACAGATAAATGACTGTTCATGGAGTAAGAGCCACTGTCATACAACAGCTGTGCTTTAGTGAACGTTTTAAAGCTCCTTGGGGGGGAGGGAAGGAAGGAAGGAAGGAAGGAAGGAAGGAAGGAAGGAAGGAAGGAAGGAAGGAAGGAAGGAAGGAAGGAAGGAAGGAAGGAAGGAATGAGGTGGAGAGGCAAATGAGAGAGAGGAATATGTAATGGGTTTACATTGTCACCCTTCATAAATCTTGATCATGTCTTCAACAAGATCTAGAAAAATCACAATTTCACTCCAGGACAGGGATGTTCATTACCCAAGTTCAAACTATATGAAAAATTACTGGAGGAAAATCATTCACAATTGATTTATGGCTAAATTGAGGGAAGTGGAAGTGCCATGGCCAATCCACTGCCTTCAAAATATCTTCCAATCTTGCACCCACACTAACAGCTTTGCACAAAGCTGCTTCTATTATTTGAGTACCCAAACACAAGGCATCAACCCAGCACATCCCATTAATCATTCCAGCCACCTAGAAATGAAAGCTGCAATAAAATGGAGAAAGGGAAAAAATGAATAATTTAGCACTTGATCTCTATCTGGAAAAATATACCATTCTAAAATAAACACTTCTGTCTTTACAAGCCAGAGAGAGCCCTTAACAGTATTTATATTAAAAAAATCTAACCAAATCATGTTTCTTTAAAAAACAAAAAGAAAATCTTTCTGTCAGAGGGAAGACTCAGGTTTCAGAATTTTTGTTCATCTTATTTTAAAAATATATGCAATTTCTTGAGACCTGTTCAGAGAAAGCTAAACAAAAGGACAGCTTTGTATGACAGATCTTTTCAGAGATCAGCTGTTCAAGGTTTCCATATACTTCAAATCAATACAAAGGGCACATGGATGTTTAGATTAATATCTGTGTTCCAAGAAGTGCAAAAATATCTGAGGCCATGCGCTAGCTTCTATGCTTGCCAGCAAGTTTATCAACAGACACATTACTTTAGAGCTGCATCATTCCTCTAGGAAACTTTAACTCATGCACTACTATGACACAAGGAACGTGTGGACCCAGAGCAGCAGCAGAATATTTGGGAAACGGAAGCAAAAATGGTGACTCTGCTTCAAGGAACAATCTCTCAAAGCAACAGGCAACCTTCTGATACTGTGAAGGGTACTAAGGAACAGTGGGAAAGAGCCAGCTGCGTACAACCCTGAAAGAAGGAAGTCATGAAAACCGCTGGAAAAATTCAAACTTATTCTTATTTGCATCCTATTGAGCAAATAACCCTATCACATTTCACTAGAAATTCATTTGTGCATGCACACAAACACCCACACACACACATTTGTTTCACATATACCTGAGTAAGTGGCTTTAGGCCACCTCTTATTTTCCAAAGCACACAAACTAGAAACATGAGACATTACATATTAGAAAAGATATTTTCAAGTTGCAAGTAGCTGAAAGACACCGTAACAGAACAAGCACTAGAAATCTCTATCAAAGGCACTTTTTTTCCTAAATGAGCACAGTGCACTGTATTATTAACTTCCCTTACAGAATGTAAACAGGATTTCAGAAGAGGAATGAATCAGGAAAAATTCAAATAACTGTTTGAAAACTAGAGCATGAAGTAACTAAGTAACAAACCCTCTGAAGAGGCACAGTTGTCAGGAGCTAGGCTTTTGTAGGACTGCAACTGTCACCCACCCCTTCCCCTTCTTAAAATGAGTTTATGACATGAAGACTGAACTGTTAATATCACCTCCCCAATTAGTAATAACTAGCATCTTTTTGAACAACTGTGAGGTTACATCTCAAACCCCTACGGGCCTACGCTACAGGATGAGAAGAGACTAAGTTCCTGACATCTCATCTCCAACATACTCACTATCCTCTATACTTTACCATTTCTCCTCTTCTCTATCTCCTAAAGGAAAATTTTTGATCCTTTTTCTGGCAGGAGCTCTCCCAAGCTCTTGAATGTTCTTGTCACCCGTTTTCCAATCCCCCTATTTCAGTCATGTTCTTTCTGAGCTCAGGAAGCCAAAATTGCACACTGTATTCTAGGTAAGACCACAGGCACAGCTTTCTACAAAAGGTTGTACATCACCCTCCCAGTTACTCAACTTCTTAGAAGTCTTGAACGATTTGCAGCCTGATATCACAGTTGGGTTTTGACTGTGATTGTAATTTGAGCAAGTATCCCCACTGATTTCTCAAACTTGTTTCTTCTGGATCTGTCAGAACTGACTGTTCAGCCTCGGTCTTACATTCTTTATTCACCACTGAACTTTATCCAGCACTGTTCTGCCTGCTTGGGGGAAAACTTTAGATTTCATAGTCCTTACTCCTCCTGAACAGACTATGTAAGTATTTCCACTACAGATTTTGCAGTGTTGTGGCTCCAGCCCTCTCTCCATAAATGGGTTAACAACAGAAATCTTTATTAATTTGCAGATGTTCAAATCAATAAACACCAACTTTGGTGTCCCTCTACCCCAACAGATTAGCCTAACTCTCTGCTTTTCCTCTCCTCCCCAGCTTTCAGCCATAACAGTATTTTGTCTGTTGCTCCACAACATTGGAGTTTCTGTAACCTTTTGTCCAAAGCTCTGTCACTCCCAGCATTTTGTTTCCAATTATTCATGACTTTTCCAATACATTCTTCATGCTAGAAGAAACATTAGCTCTCATTGAAAAAAAAAAGCTGGTGAACTACATCATGCCTCTCTGGTACTTTACTATTGTTTTTAAATGAGGATTGCAAGTTGGTTACCAAGTCCAGATGTAAAGTGTTACTTAAATACACCACTGAATTAACGAACTACGCCTGTAACTAATTCACAGCCGAAACTCTGTTTCCAAGCAGAATTTATAGAAGAGACACAAGCCTCAGATCACTGCTTATCCCAGACACAAATCAAAGTCCTCTGGCATCTGGGACCAATCGGTCTAGCAGAGGTTTGCTGCTGGAGCACTCCGCAGTGCGTGCTTGAGTCACAGCCGTTAGCCAAACCATTTCTTCTCACAGGGCTCTGTTATCTTCAATATTGTCCTGTCCTCCTTTGCCACACACCCATGCAGATTCACTGGTGTTTCTGCATTAGTTCGGGGAATCAGAACATGCTTTGCACAAGGAAGGACTCCAAGGAGTCCTCCAAGGGCTCCTCTTGCCTCAGAGCCCTACAGAATTTGAATTCCCAGCTTCAAAGGCCCATCTGCCATGCAGGAATTCAAGATTTTGATATGGGATGCAAACCAGCAATTCAGGAAGGACAAGAAAAACGAGCAGGACACAGTGTCTTCCAGGATCTCAGCTGCATCAAGAAGGCAGCTCTATCAAGGAGGCTTTTTTAATCCTTCTGCTCTAACAAAAGGTCAAGTTGGATGCTGTGTACCTTTGAGGATAAATGCAATGAAAGAACAAGCCAGAAGAATCCCACTGACTCAATCAGTATTTTGGAAAAAGAAAAGAGAGAAAGAGAGAAAGAGGAAAGAGAGAAGAAAGATAAATAGAGGAAGAAAGAGAGAAAGAAAGAGAAAGAAAGAAAGAAAGAAAGAAAGAAAGAAAGAGAGAAAGAAAAGAAAAAAGAAAGAAAGAAAGAAAGAAAGAAAGAAAGAAAGAAAGAAAGAAAGAAAGAAAGAAAGAAAGAAAGAAAGAAAGAAAGAAAGAAAGAAAGAAAGAAAGAAAGAAAGAAAGAAAGAAAGAAAGAAAGAAAGAAAGAAAGAAAGAAAGAAAGAAAGAAAGAAAGAAAGAAAGAAAGAAAGAAAGAAAGAAAGAAAGAAATGAAATCGTCCAACTTCACTTCAATCATCTTAGATGGAGAGACAGAGACTACTGAAACTATATCAACAGCCAACATGACAGCAGGGTATTGTAAATGATAGCCATAATAAAAAATGCAATAAGATTACAAGGATGCACCGGTGTTACTACACTTTACAAATTAAATTCCAGCACTGAAAAACTCTGAGGTATAGACATATTCTGAAATCTTGCAGATAGCCCTCACAATGGCATTGCTTCCTTGG
Source organism: Acanthisitta chloris (assembly GCF_000695815.1). Lineage (NCBI taxonomy): Eukaryota > Metazoa > Chordata > Aves > Passeriformes > Acanthisittidae > Acanthisitta > Acanthisitta chloris. Next base: position 180,637 of record NW_008687808.1, read on the forward strand.
GCCTCAGAAATTGGAGTCTGCCTCCTTTCCAGTTTCAGCAAGTGCAAGACTAGGACCTTGGTATCTTTGTTCCATGTGAGCATCCACACAGGTCAATGGGAAGAAACTGCAGACACTTTCCCCTGGATCCCTGTCACACACCTTGTTTGTTCAGGAGTTTGCAATGTTAGCAAATGTCTCATTCTTGAACCAAATACCACCACACTGACTGAAATGCAGAACAAAAGCAGGCACTTCTTGTTTATTTACCCCAAAGTATACAGCACACAGAGCAAAAAAACAAGAACAACAATCCCTATGTGTGTGCTGCCCCTTCTCCATGACAGCTGCATTTCATCATGTCATCCACCCTAGAATCACTGTCTCTGGGTTGGGAATATAACTCTGTTCCCAGCATGCTCCCCATTTGCCTGTCAGTTTAGTGTGATGGGTGCTGAGTAACCCTCCTTCTTCCTTACATCAGCATCTTTAAGGCTTTAATATTCTGTTTGATCTGTTCGAGGCTGTGGGAGGAGTAAGCAATTTTCTGTCTGGCTTATTAGCTAGGCAGGGAATACTCCCCAATAAAAACATTCTGCAGCATTGCCTTCAGATCTCTTATCCATTACATTGTTCTGCTTTTTTTTCTTTCTTTTAAGACCTTTTTATTTAACTTTACGCATTCAGCCAAGTAGAGATAATGCAAATAACCTGAGAGCCAATGTTATTTATAACTTTACTGCACATAACACCCTCATTCTCCCCACCACCCTTTTACTCTATAAAAATATACAAGAGTAAACAGGCCCTCCAGAAAAAGAAACCCAGGCATCCAGTGTTAAAACTGAACAGCTAAGAACTTAGCAGAAGCAGCAAATATAACCTCACCTCCTTGTGAATAATGCCTTGCTATTCAGTCTGGTTACAAGACGATGCACCATGCTGCAAATACTATGCTGTGGTATCAGCTTTTCTCTTCAATCTTTAATACAAGTCTAGAAGATTATGTGAGTGGAAGCCAAAGAACCCATTTGAAGGACTGAAAGAAAGCTAATATGTTTGAAAATTAAGAGTTTTATTAAAAAAAATAAAAATGCAAATCAGAATGAAAATGCCAAAGCACAGACAGTGTAATGTGAAAAAAAATTACTGCTTTAAAAGGCAGGACGTCACTGCACATGAAAGGAAAGGAAAGACAAGAAGTAATTTCTTTAGTTGAACTGCTTTGCCCAACTTTCTGACCAGACCTTGTGACCAGAGAAGGTTCACATCAATTGTCTGTAGTATCTTTGGAGGTAATGATAGAGGGGTGAATGTCCCCTAAAACAGAAACATCTAATACTCAAGTCTCCTGCCCATCACAGATGAGGTATATGCCTGGTTAATAACATGGGCTTCATCTTTGTGGGGACTCACAGTATCTTCAGAGCACTTGACCAAAAGTCCCAACCAGCCTGCCACCAGGCTGAGAAGTGAAGAGGCACCCATCTGTTTGTTCTGTGTTGTCTCATGAAGAAAGTCTTTAGAAGAATTTTACAGAGAAGCTTTTAGAGAAAATAAAAATATTTATTTTTTCCTCTTCTGAGGATTTCTGGGTTCACACTGACATTTGATGGAGCAGTTACTTAGCATGCTGTACACCACAGTTCACTTACAACAACAGTGGATAATGTTCCCCTTTACCCCAGAAGATGACAATAGTGCATATTTTTCATAGAAAGTTACAGTTTCTCAAGGGTTTTGTTTTGTGGTTTTTCTAAGGCTCAACTGAGGGAAAATATGTTTGAAAGAAAGGATCTATTGTGAGAGTGACACTGAGTCTGGAGGTACAAAACATGTTTCTACGATACATTAAATATCCTACCATGGTCAAACAGACACACAATAACATTTATATGTGCAAAGGATCCACAACCATAGGTCCACCACCTCCTCTAGGAGTTGCTTCAGCCGCAGATTTTGTAATCAGTGATAGGCACCTGTAAGACAAAAGAATAAGTAACAAGTGTTAGCAGAGAGACACTTTTCTCATCCACAGCTTGTTGCTCAATAGAATTTGCAAGAATCTTTAACATCAAGGGCAACTAATTCATCTTCCTGTTCTGCACCACTCTGTGATCAGCAGAGGAATGAGATCTGATTTATCTGTGATCTAGATGTAGAGCAGGGGCAGCAGGGCCATCCATGAAGACACCCATCAGTACCCAAACCAATAAAAGATCAAGGAAATGAAGCAGCATCACACCTGTCACTCACATTCAGCAAGACCACCCTCCATTTGGTGCACAAAATGGGTGTTTCTGCCCACGTGTGCAGAGGTACTGAAAGGACATAGCATTGTATTTTATGTTACTCATGTTGTTACTGGCACACTGGGGAAAGGTAAAACAGCAAATGTGCATTTGTAATACACCACCCAGCTCATCAACAGGAGCAGTAAAACCTTTTAAACAGACACAACAGTAAAAACAATTAAGAAAACTCCTTCAGTTCAGAGCTACCTGGGGCGAGCACATGAACTGGTGTACAAGTTGCCTGGAGGCCCTGGAGAGCAGTTGCTGAATTAGTGAGGATTGGAACAACTAATTGGTGATTGTTTATCAAATAATACACTAGCAATTCTCCTGTACTCTAAGGGGGAGGGAAGAATAAAGCCATTTCAGGTGCCACTACTGTGAACTTAGCATATTTCTGAGATACATAAGACATATTCTTTGAGTCTTTTAAGTGTCCATATGCAGACTAGACAGAGGCTGGCAGGAGGCACATTTATAAGTGCATTTATTTCAAGTGTCTCTGCTAGTTCAAAGAACTCAAACACAAACAGTTGTCTAAAAAAATACAGATATGTTTTGGAGAGGAGAAGAATTTATCACTTATGAGGTGGGAGATAGGGATGGCAAACATGGTGCTAATTAATATTATGTCTTCTTCCTTGCTGCTCCCTTGTGCCCAAACACACAAAATCAAGAGTCTACCCTATGCTCTCTCAAAACACTTGGCACGTACCTCCCTCTCTCTCCCCCTCACACACACTCTCTCTCTCTCTCTCCATAAAGGGGCATGAAATGAGAAATTTTAGCAAGGTTTCTTTACAGAAGAGAGGCTTGGCTTCAATCCCAGTATACAGATGTGAGAGGGAGTCTTCAAAGAGAGACTCCCTCAGTGCTGCCCAAGAAAGCAGTACTTCTCACGGTCGAGAAGCAAAGCTTTCTGGGACACAGTGTCTCAAGCCCCACCAGTACTACCTAGGCCCTCAGAGCCAATAAATGCCCAAGGAGGTAAAAACATCTGCATGATGCTGTCTTTAATTTTTCTCAGCTATAACTTTAGGAAAAAAATGACCATATGTTGAGAGCAATGGTTAAAAAACCCAAAATCAACCAAAAAAAACAAACCAAAAAAAACTTGTGGCATCACTGGATATGGTATTTCTTTTTTATATACCATGTCCAGTTGTACAAATTAGCCAATTTATACTGAGGATTATTTGTTGTCTTTAGCTTCAGATAGATCTTTTCAGCAAGTCATTGTAGACTCTTGTCTTACTTACTGGTATAGTTATACAAGCATAGACAATTTACACTTGCAAAAAAAGCTTTTTGTAGGTTGCCCTAGGAAAAAATCCCTTTTTTCCCCTGGTCTAACTTCATACATACTAGGCCTTCTGCTAGCATAGCCATGATGACAAAAACCTAATAAATCCCTTCCTGACACAGCTATGCCGGCAAGACTAAATCCTTCATCTCAATGAGGTTGAACTACTTCATATTTCAGCAACATTTATATTACAAGCCTTTCCCCTCATGGCACAGTCCATCCTCCCCAATTGCCTGGCTTTGTCTTGCTTCCTGCCCGTGCTCTGGTAAATGTGGATCTGCTAGACAACATTTACAGTATCAAGCATGCAACTGTATGCTCATTTAAGACCCTTTAAAAGGTGTTTATCCTATATAGTACAAAAAAATGTCTCTCCATCATGCAGACAGACATTCCACAATTTCTGATGGGCCCTGAGCCCCAGCTTACAGCCAACTCTAACCCACTTCACGGAATTGTGGTAGTAAACACTGTCCCACATGGTTAAAATATGTTTGCTTTAATTGTGTCTCCATCCTGTCTTAAAATGCACAACATAAATCACATGCATCTAGTCTCCACAGCCTTATTTCCACTTTGAATGGATCAGGAGGTAAACAAAGTAGCCACCTCTTAACTGACTCTTTTTTCTGTAATTAAGAGGGAATTTCTTACCATGCCCAATGAAATCCAGAATGCTTCAGTGCAGATGCCTGAAAAAAGAGAGAAGAGTCTTTAAAAGACAGCTTTTTGCTCAATGAAAGTCTAACTCTGAAAAATACTATTGCCAGCATAATTCTATAGGTTGAGTTAAATAAATAAATACTTATCTGATTAATTGTTGCCTGGAATCCATTTGTGCTTGTATCTCTTGAGTTAGAGGCCATATTAAAAAAAAAGTGCACAGGAGATTTGAAATCTGAGGACAACCTAAAGCTTGATTCTAAGAAGGCTCAATGCACCAGTACTTTCCCATGGCGTGGGTGAGACAGGTTTAGTCATCAGGTGTGACAGAGAGCAGTCTGTTGCAATCCAACATTATGTGGAGAGCCAACTAGAAAGCAACGTATTTAGCACATATACTGCATACATTACAGAACCCTCAAAGAAAAGAAAATCAGGTGTTTCAGTACACAGGTTTTATTCAGGTCAGCTGCATTTCAGTCTCTCTGAAAAGCTACAGCAAGTGCCTGGATAGAAAGATGTTCACAATTTGGAGATTATCACCAGACATCAACATCACCGTTATTCACAAGTAGGTGACACACTAACGCATTGTGTATAGAGCTATTAAGACTGAAAGACCCTCCAAAATTATTAAATTATCTTTGCAAATTAGGACTTCACCCAGTATCCAGTTTTGTTCATCTCAGCCTTTTCTTTTTTAAAACCTTTCTGCCTCACTCTTCTGCAAGGACACTCACTGAAATCCTTCCACAAAAGCTCAAATTGATTTTTAAGCTTGTTTGTCATGTGTTTAAACAATACCCTGGCACAGGACGGGTGTAATTACACAGGAAGAGCCAGATGGGATCGGCTCAGAGACTGAGTAAGTTGAGCATCCTATCACACTAAGACTTACACTTTTTCCTCCTCAGGCAAGTGCAAACAGCCACAGACACCCCTGCGGTTCCAGTCTCCAACCTCTGGGCCTTCCCAGCTCCCAGCAGACTCTGGTGAGGTGATTCCCTGAACCAGAACTGCATTTTTGTGTACAATAGCCCCTGGGAGAGTTTTCTTCAAGGGGCATGTCCAAACACCACTGTCGGCATGGGAACTTCTGGCATCTACAATATCCCAGGGCAATTTCACAGCCATAGGAAATCCTTTTTGCTACTTTTAAAACTGTCACCTAACCATTCACTTGAGGCTGCTCGGCTCCCATGGTATGGGAGAGTGAACGGACATTTACTATTTGCTATCTCCATGCCACTTGAGAGTTCATAGAGCTTTGTTTCTTCCTGCTCAGATAGATCCCCAAGTGTTGCTTTCCATAAAGGAGTCACTCCACATTTTTATCAACATTTCCTGTATCCTTCTTCTGCATCCTTTCTAAAATGAGGGAGCTAGGATGCGATATTCACGTGTACCATGCATTTATACTGTAGCATTAAGACCTTTCTTTTTGTTCAGGTTTCCTTTATCAATAAATCCTAGTATCCAGTCCTATTTTTTTCTTTTTCTTATTCCTACTGCATATTCAGCAGACATTTATTTTTATATAATTATTATAAACCAAGGTTTCTTTCCAAATTATAATTTAGATTCCATCACTGTGTATTTCAATTTAGGATTGTTTATCCTCCTCTGCACTAATCTATATTCATCAACATTGAATTTCAACTGCCAGACTGCCCTTCAGCCACTCACTATCATGAGGTCATTCTGCAGTCCCACAGCACATCCTCACCTCAGCTATCCTGCCTGACCTAGTATCATCAAGAGGCTTCTTTGTCACATTCTCCACCTCTTTCAGGACTATGCTGAACAGCACCAGACTCAATAGTGTGACCTCACTGGTCTTTCCATCCCTTTTCTAAAAGTTGGACACTTTTCCCCTAACCTTTAATTCTGAAACTGAAATTATTATTAATACACATAAGGACTTTGCCCCTTATCCCATGACATCTTGATTTCATAGAAAGTTTTTGAAGAGGTATAAATAACAAAAACAAATGAACAAACAAAAACCTTAGAAAACCTGTTTATATAATGTTAGCAAAAGCACAAATATTCTGATGCTCAAAATCTCTGCTACTGTCCAATCATTCTTTATGCAACTCTTATTCTTCACATACTAATCTTTTAGCTTCTTAAAATGACAGTATATGTTACCTACATCCTGGAACAACTTCTCCCCAGCCACAGGAGTTACCCATTCCATGGGGAATGTGTCCCTCACCTTCGAAGAGAGCTTTTCTCACCGTGCTTTCTTGAACCACAGTGAACTGCTAAGAGGAGGGCCTGTTCCAGACCCAGTTATGGGCTACAAGTGCCCCACTCCTTTCAGGACTATTAAGCCAAGGTATATAGTAGGAGGCACCAGCTCTGGAGATTTTTTTCTGCGAGTCCATCTGGAAACCCTTTTTTCCCTGTTCTTTCTTATTTTAGAAAAGTTGTAGTTCTCTCTCCCATTCTCAACCTTCTAGTACACATACATAGGTTGAACAATGGTGCATGTTCCATGTTTACACAAGTCTGGTTTTGAATGTCACTCAAACAACATATGGTTTCCCAGTGTTCAAGAGCAGTTCAGAAGTCCCAATTTAGACTCTGAGGCCCACCAAAGATAGAGGAATGTGATGCATATGTTCCCAGATCTATCTTAGCAAATGTAGGCTAGAGGAAGAGAAAAACATCAACCCTGGTTACTTAATATTACATTAGATTAATAAGTATAATATTCTAAATAAAAATAATTGGCTCAAATATAATGCCAATAACCCTTCAGGGACTAGAGCAGTGAGTACCATTGAGAATAATAAAGGAGGCAATTCCTACTGTGTGCATACACTTTAAGAACAGAAACACAATATGACAATTTTAATTTCATTAATTTGGATAAAGCTGCCTACCCTGAATCAGCAAGCAAAGCACAATGGGTATGATGAAGCACAAAGCCAAAAAACTGCATGTTTCAGACAGCAATCCAACCTCAGCCAAGCACAATTCCAGGATTGCCAGGACAACACACGGGGTGAATCCTGTGCCACAACACGCATCTTCTTTAGGAACTGGACCTCCACCATGTTAAGTACAGGCCCATGGCACACACCAGCCCTGACAGGGCTGGATGGTCCTCACATTGTAGTGCTGGGGATGGAAAAGTGTCTGCTCAGACCCTGTATTGTCTATTTACTGCACCAACAGCAGTAAATAACTGCTCCTAAGCAATAAAGAGTCAAAAAAAAAACCCCAAAACCAAAAAAAGCCACAAACAAACAAAACAACACAAAACAAACACAAAAAAGACCCTTGAAGATAATAGATACTGGTAATATTTTGATTCTGCCTTCTCCAGCACAGTTCTGCCCATTGCAACCTCATAGCACAGAAATACCTGGTACTTTCTCTTCCCGGGAGACTACTCCAGAGACTGGTCAACACCACAGTTAAAGGATGCACTTATACATTACACAGACCCTCTAGATTTCCCCAAGGAAACCAGTGGAAATCCCAATTTACCCTTTTCAAGGACATAAAGCACTGTGGGTAGAGAGCAGTCAGCCCCTGCCAGCCTGGCCAGGATTGCACCTGCTGCAGCACACATTGCTTCCCTAGGACATAGCACAGCAGAGAGCAGGGAGTGGATTCAGCCCAGCTCATCCACTATTTGAAAATTAATGGCAAATGCAGACTCTCTAGCCACAGATAAGCCACCCCAGAGACCTCTGAAAACTAATGCCAGCCCTCTAACTCCTGTTCCTATTACAGCGTTAATCTTAAGGTTCATCCACACACTGGTAAATGCTTAAAGTAGCCTGTTAGCTCTACCAAAGGACTGATTTTCACTCAGATCACATACACAGAAAGGTAAATGCAACATACCGATACACACATTCTGCTATCAAAGAATGACTTAAAAGTATCAAATTTTTAATATCACATACTTATTTACTGATGCCTGCCTTAGCAGGCATATGTAACCTAATACTGTATTTTACTGATATTGCAGATGGTATAACCAATCTCCTAAACTCTCTATACTCTCAAAGGATTAGTATGATGTGTAGAGCAGTTTTAGCTTACAAAGCACTACTTTAGTGTGTAGGGTTATTGATTTAACTTAGAAATTCTGCTATATAGTGTAGTTTTACTGATTTACCTTTTAGAGTAGTGTAAGAATATCTTTTCTCCCCCAAAAACTTTGACACACTTCATTATCCAATACAAAATACTGCTCCTGGTAGGATTTCAGGGAAGGCATTCAGTAATCAAAATTATGGATTTGTTGAGAAATTTTCTGTGTTGCAGGGCTCCTCCCACAATACTCATGTCCTTTTTGCTAAATAAACCTGGCATATCCCCTAAGATTTCCAGAAATTACTTAGAGATGCACCTAGTTATGTATCAGTGTACCCCCTCAAGGTCTCCAAGGCCTCAAGCCTCTGAGTCAGATTATTTTGATATAGGGCAGATAATGACACAGAGGGAAGAGTCCATTGTAGTGTCGTGTGTGTCCCCCTCCCCCCAGTCTGGAATACTTCTCAAATGTGCTGATGCATTTTACTTCTTCTCGGCCATTGTAGTCACTTTAGCCTATAACTTCCTCTCTTCTTGAGTGCTGCAGGAATCTCCTGTGTGCCATCCCCAGTCCCAGCTCACACAGTTGCAGCACATATGGAAAGCTGCAGCTGAACAGTGCATATGAATAACAGCAATAAGATAATCCTGTGGCATTGCTAAAAGCTTATTTTAAAAGCGCATTTAAAAACAAGACCAAACCCCAGAACTGTGGGGCACCAATGGCATTCTCCTCTAGCCTTTCTTCATGATCAGCTGTCTCTGCAGCCATACAACTCTAACTCCTACCTTCTGGCCTGGACTGCACCTCTTTCACCACTGTTCATTCAAGTATATTCTCTTCTGTTAACTATTCTACATGTTTAAGTCTTCCTTTATTCTGCTATGTTAATCAATCAGTCCCTTCACCACTTCTATCTTTAATTTCTCTGCTATGAAATGTGATAGGAAAAGTGCATCGATTTTACCGTGCAATGACTTCACATGGCACAAACCATTATCAAAATAAGAAGCCTAGAGTCTAATGTCAATAGCTATACTTTCCCCCTTTTCTCCTTTGCAGATGTAGAATTGCATAGATGGTTAAATCTGTCAAAAACCTCGCCTAGTCTGTATCTTGAAGTACACCAACTCACCATATTTTTGTACATTCAATGAATTACAGTCTTTACCTGTTTTAATCAAAGCACTATATATTAGCCCACTGCCCGTAGCCAGTGATATGACATGTGACTGTGGTAAGGCCTTAGACTTACAAATCAGTTGCTGCACATCTGTTGATTCACGTCAACCAGCCACATGTACATTTTTCTTTGGCTTACGGCAAATGCAGGATAATTCCATTAGCTTAAAAAAAGTTTTGCCTCAAGGAAAGACTGACATATGGTTCTATCCCACTCCAGCACCAGGAGGAAATTGTCACAGGTAAGAATTACACAAAGGCATTACTTTAGTCTAGATATTTTACCTTGGTTTACAACTTCCACACCTTCACACTTTTAGATAATATCATCATATCTGGATGCTACCAAATTCTTAGTGCGTTAAAAATATCTATTTAAGTTTATATCTAAACCTCTATGCTGCTATGGTAAATAAAGCTGTGATTTCAAAAGGCACATAGATATAGACAAACAGGTCTAGCAACCAAAATCTTCTCTCTCACACAATGATAAATTGTGCCATTCCAGCAGCTATTTAGACCTCACTGCCTGAACTCATGCTGACCTGAAACATACCCATTCCTTCATTACCCCAAGCTTTGTGTCATGTGCGGCATCAAACAACTTATCTTCTTCCTGCTTACAACACCTCCAGCAATAGCTTTCTTTTCAAAGTAATATTAAAAAAAAAAGGCAGACTATTTAAAATACGCTGATGTTTATGAAGTTAAAACAGAACAGCACAACCGACTCTGTTCTGTATTTTTCAGCAGCACAACATCCTGCAGTGGCCTCAGCCAGCTGGGCTCTGTGACCCTCTGAGTGATCCCTCGAGTGTGTTCCCATTTTATCAAGCAATGAACTCTCCGGCCCCAAAGCCAGCAAGAAGTTTGTCACTGACTTCAGCTGAGAACAGGAACCAGCTCAATCATAAGAAACCTTGAGCTAAATAAAGCAGCAAGAAAAGGCACAGGCTGGAGGTGGGGGGTGTCAGCTCTGAGTGCTGTGGGGCACAGGTCTGCTAGTTACCAAGGTTACTTGATACTTCCCCACATAAGATTTCATTTTCAGCCACCAATAAGTCTGCAAAACTTTGACCCCCTTGAGTTGGAAACTGGGGTGGAAATGCGTTAAATATGTGCTGCAGCCTGATTTGAGGGGGAGGAAAAGGTTTCCAGACATAATATTGTAGGCAGTTTTGAGAAAGAGGTTACAGGGAAAGTTGTGGAGAGGGAAAGCTCTTTTCCAAGAAAGACTTGCCACTACCTCCCTGCTTTGGGACTGACAATAAAAATGACACATCAAAAATTCATCCTTTATCTCAGGAATATATCTGAACAAAAACCTTTGGACAAGGTTTAAGTCCTTAAATTTGGACAAGGTGTAAGTCCTTAAACCAAACGGAAAAGAAAAACTCCAGTTACAAAAAATAGTTAATAAAGATGTATTCAATTTTTAGCTGCTTTAGTCAATAAACTTCTTAGGCAATTTCATCTATTCCCTCAAGGTTCCCAACCCAGGAGGCTTCCTCCAGGATGGAGTTGAGTGGGACTTTTCTTGAAACTGCAATTCTAGTGTGCATTAAGCACACCAGATCCAGACCTCTATACAAATGCATGGATAGCCTCTTCCCCCATCTGTGTTTTCCCAGCCCACCTCATTTGCTTCAGTGAACATGGAGGAGAAAGTTTTCATAACCAACCAGTAGGGCTTGCAATATTTAGGCAGAAATAGAGGGAGACAAAGTATGCAGGCTGGGAAATCTCTGTCCCTTAGCCTCTAACGACTGGCCTGGTGAGGCTGAAATAGAAATGGATGTGAAATGGGATCTGAGAGTCAGGGAGACTGAAATCATCCACCAGTCTGGCACTGAAATCTGGCCAAAACAAAACATGGCAAGGAGGCAATATGGTGTGGCAAACTGGGCAAGTCTAAGCTCTGATGACCTTGGATGTAGAAGAAATGCTGAGACTATATCCAAGGGGTGTCCATTAGCTGAGGTACCTTTGGAAAGGAGTTCAGGCCTGAGGTTCAGTGGGAATAAACCAACATGGCAGAAAATACCAAAATCCAAGCAGAGACATATCAGATGAAAATCTGTGAATAGGGGACTTTGTGTGGCTGAACCAAAAACTGAGATATCTGTGAAGTGAATCATAAAGGAGATTGATGCTCCTTCATGCCAGTCTGTGGGAAAGATGCTTGGTGGCTACCAATTATTCCACTAGTGGCCCTGCTTGGTGGTGGACAAGAAGAGGTCAGGTCTGTCCAACAACTCACAGAGGTGCACATTTCACACCAAATCATTAATTTGATTTTTGTTAAAAGTGAGTTGGCAGGGAGCAACTTCTTCCCCTGTGCCTTTCACATCCCCTGCTCTGTTCAAGAAGGTTTATTTTAAAAGATTCGATTTGGTTACCTACAGCTGGACTCATTTCTGTGGTGCCTAAGCCTGCACTAAACTACCCATCTCTATCTCTTGAAGTTCAATGAGACTTAGGAAATTATGTTTTGAAACGTGCATCTTGTCCTTGCATAAAGACTTTGCACCGTGGAGGAGATGAGGAAAGGGCTGTTTTCCGTGCCTGAAAAACAGTTATAGCCATACTGAACAGAACAGCCTTCTTTCCCACAAAGAGTTTGTTAACCCTAATATCAAATAAGATGATCATTTTCACACTAAGGTAAAAGCAGCCTCATTGACTTAGGACAGCATTCCTTCTCATTAATGAGCACAGACAGTATTGTTCTGGAATTTGCTCATTAATTTACTTAAAACACAATGTTTTCAAGTTTTGCATGCCACTTTCTGTCAGTAATTTAGAGAAACTTTGATAAATAAAATCTGTAAGCATCACTACAGATGGGAAAAACAGAGCCCCATGGGAGCAGACTATTTGCCCCAGCTCCCCATGCAACCCAGGAGGTGATTTGGAAGAGAAGACATAACTTTCTGCAGAATAAGACTTCTCTATGGCAACAAAAAACACAGATCCAGAATTATTTAGCTCATGGTAACACATGTCCTTCAGTAAAGAGGTTGAAAAAAATCTTGAGCACTCCCATAGTTCATGAACTTGCACAAAACTTTCCACTTCAAAGCACAAAGTAAATCTGGCATATGGCCTGTTTCACCTGCCACTGAGAACTACCCAGTCATTTGTTTCCTGGAAGGATCACTTTATTCAGACCCCGCTACCATCTCCTTCCCAGTGCTACACTGGCTGTATGGCTGACAAAGGAAAGGACAGTTCTTGCTAAACTTGTTGTATCTCAGAAGTTTCATCACCTCCAGGGGATCTTCTTGCATTTCTGTTACTACTTCTTCCCCCTTCAGATGCTGCTTCTTGATATTTGCCATTCAGCACAGATGAGCTGTTTGTTGCACAGGGGTTGGGCCAGCACAAGCCATTTAGCCTGGCAGTTTGAAGAAAAATGTTAGAATGCCTTTTACAGAAGAACAAACATTGGCTCATGTTAGGAAATGTCACTTGTGTGATGCACTATTTTGCAAGACCACCAGGGTTGCAGTGCCTCACTCTGATCAGCCACATTAATATTTGAATACTGGATTACAACAGTTGAGGATTAATTCCAGTAAGTTATTCATGCCTGGAGGTTCAGATTTCCAAGCAAAAGCATGTGGGCTAGACTATGGCATTTCAACACAGCCCCAAGGAAAGTGCAGTGGGAAGTCACCCAGTCCCAAGAGGGTTCAGAAGAGCTTGTACCTTTGTAAAATAATCCCTCTTCCTGCTTCTCTGTATCCAGGACACTTCACCATAGAAGATGATATGCCAAGAGCCTTTTCTTGCTGCCAGCCAGCACTGCCAGCCAGTATGTTTACAAAGGAAGGTGTGGACATACTCAACCTTGTATCCCCATTGGAGAAAGATGCATCATTTATTTACCCAGGGAAGCAAAAAAGGCCATTCTCAGACAAGCAAGACGATGTGTTTCTGTGATTGATCAAGTCGGGACCAGTTTGGCCCTCAGCATTTATTTCTGTTCCACACTCCTTACATAAGAGTCTTGAAGCGAGAAAGACTTGAGAACATGACAGTGTGAGAAGAGATACTGTCAAAACATAAGTGTGAAGGCCTATGCAGTGAAGAGCCTCTCGAGAATACTTTCTGCCACAAGGACAAACCGTTTTCCTTGGATTGGTTCTGACGCACATGGAGCATGAAACTGATGCCCAGGAGCGTTACTGGAAAGCCAGGATGGAGGGGTTCAGCCAGCCAGCACCTGACCCTATGCAGAAGGAGATCCAATGAGTGCCTGCATCTCACTGCTAATTCTCTCCTAGAGTTTGAGGAATATAAACAGCAGTATGAGTATTTGAAATATTACATATTTTTCCTGAAATTACCAGAATACACATTTTTTTCCTTCTAACATATCTTTTCAGGAGGGCCCAGCAACCCCAGCAACATCTAAAGGTTTACCTTCAGCATCATTGAAGACAGGACTATAATACAATACTTGTTGATTCCCACCTTTGAAATGGAAGCTCAGAACTAGGAAAAAAAAAGCCTCTCTAGTATAATACTGAATACTACCAAATCACTATGCAGAAATCACCAAGACTTCCACCCCATCAGGTCTTAAACACATGAACCCAGTCATTACTGTCTGGCTGTTTTGAAACTCATTGCCTGACACCTCCATATAGCAAGTAACAGAATATGAAAATGTTGGGTACATGTCAATTAAGAGATATGCAAAGGGTACAAACCGAATTCTTCAGTATACTGAACACTAGTTTAACAACGGAACCCTTGTTTACGCTAGGCAGAAGTTCAAACAGAAATCCCCTTGAAACATCTGGTATTCAGTCTCCAAACAGGAACAAACTAAAATAAAGCAACTATTAAAAAGTAGCTGGAAGTTGGTACTGAAAATCAGAAAAGTTTTTAAAATAACCAACAAGAGTGTGAGAAATTTTCTTATGCTAAATATAAACAGTACAAAATATTGACTTTTAAGCTTTCTGGGGGGAAAAAAAGTCCAAATACAAAATCCTCTCCCTCTCCTCCCTTCTGTGACCTGGGCAGAGACAGGAGACATTTATAATGATGTGCAGTGCAGTCAATTTTTTCCATTGCTTTGCAGCCATGTATGCCTCTGTATAATGGACAGAAAAATGCTGCCAGTGGAAAGACAAAGAATATCTGGTCCATACTTTTTATCCTGCTATTTTACAGCAGCAGAGGCATAAAAAAAAGGCTCACTCTGCTCTCACAGATCATTACAAAAGTCCAGGTCAACAAAGATCAGGCTCCTTCTCTAAACTGTCAGTTGCAACCCTGATGCTGGGATTCTTCCAGTCCCAGGCCTTTCCGTTTCCTCTCCCTTTCTGCTAAGGACGTACTGAGCAGCCACCACCAAGATTGACCACCACCTTCTGGCCTGAGGAGATGGGGGTGCTGCTTACATGACACCAGGCTACTCAGCAGTGCCCACTGTTGTGAGGATTTGCAGGGTTGCAGATACCCCTGTCTCTAAAACACAGAGCACTACTCTGGCAAAGGACTGCTGGAAGTGATTCAGTGCTGCTGTCTGTTGAGATTACAGGAATTTGTGTTTGGGTTGTGTCTGCTGGCTGCCACAACTACTGCAAGGATTTCCACTGGGTTAAAAAAAGCACCCCTTTCACATTTATTAGCCAGCAGCTGAGGTTATTGTAGCAAATTATCCATGTTGTAAAGACAGCTTTATGCAACTACAAGTTACTCACAATCACCAACACCTCAAGGAACTGAGAAAACAAACAAATAAACCAAAACCAAAACCAACCAATCAAACAAAAAGAACTCAATCAAACCCCAAAGTAAAAAACCAACTTTACCTTAGGCAAGCCATGTTAGAGGCTCTGTTTTAAAAGCAGCAAGCTCAGGATTTCAGCCTGAGATACAGACAGTGTTGAAACAATGGGTTTGTTCCAAATTCAATATAACTACTATTTACCAGAGGAGGAAAAAGGTTTGGAATATAGAGCAGGTCAAGTAAAATGATTGTGCAAAATTGAAACCACCTGTGAGGTGGGGCACATATGGAAGATGTGCTGACTATATATCAGCAGACAGAAAGAAACAGGGGCTTTGATTATGGCTGGAATAAAGAGCTGTCTACTGCCATGAGCCAGCATCTGAGACTGTTGAAAACTCCTACAGCCACGTTTCCAAGTAAACAGCATTAGACTGGGCTAGGTTCAGTCCTCACATCTTCACAGGGAAAGACATGGGAACTTACTACACAGAGCCCAGTGCTTTCTCATTTCATCCTAGTCCTTCCCAGTTTTCAACCTACACCTCCCAGCAAAGAGCATGTTCAGGTTTGAACGAGCATTAGCAAAAGTGTTGCTAGTAGTCATCCTACTCAGCCCAAATTCCAGCAGGGCAGGGTCACAATCAATCTTGTGAATAAAGTACAGGGGAAAATAGAACAAAAAAAAAAAGATGTATCTAAACTACAGGGGGAAAGGCAGTAAGTTAATGAGCTGGGTTTTTTTTCCCCTGAAGTTTTGCATGAGAATCATAAGGAGCTAATGAGAAAGGAAATATTCTGAAAGAACAGTTGAAAAGACCTGGTTTTACAGCCTCTCTGCCATCGTACTTGTTATTAAAACCATTGCTTTAATAAAATATTAAATATTAGCTAGAATAAGCTATTGAAAAAACATTGTGTTAAACATTAGCAAAAAGTTCTCTAACAGTGTCATTCCAGAGTCACACCCAATGGCCAGCTGGTTAGTTGGCTGTGACAATTCTGATGCTTCCATGGGGGCAGGAGTGGGGCAGACAGCAGTAACTCACTTGGATTAGCTTTCAACATTACTCATTTTTTAAAGCAACAATCTCAAGAAGAAAACTTAGCTCCATTCTTCTTTTACTGCTCCATAGAGGGTTTCACCCCTCTACCCCAAATGCAGTCCCCCAGCAAGTTTAGGTTCTGATACTAGATGTCCATATGCATAATCAAGTCCCATGATAGTCAATAAAATTAATTAATAAATAGATAATTAGGTCTGAGTATTTTCATGATGCAGTTCTACTCTGGCTCTTGCTGCACTAATCCATGCACAAATGGCCTTGAAGCATAGGTGATTAACACCACTGAGAAACAGACGTACCACTTCTGTACTTCACAGCAGTTGAGTATCTGAAGATGCAGCGTACCCCTTCACATTAACCGAGACTCCTACTAATCAGATGCTCAATGGAGCAGTACTATGGGAAATGCCACTTGATTAGTCAAGGAGAAGAGCCTTATTTATTATTAAAGCAAAAATTCTCATTAAACTGTATTTTTTCAGTAAACCTGGGACAGCCTGATCTCCACAGCTTTTTAGCTTATTCTGTTAGTCTTAAGCAGCACATGAAATGCAGTGTTTCCTGAAGCTGGTTGGAAAGGGTTTGTAGAGTCTTTTCACCTTGTTCTCATTTTAGCTAGTATGAGGATGGACATAGAAACATTTAGGAGAAAAGTAAACTAATATTTTCTCCCTTCCTCGAATTCTTATAAAGCTTCACTTTGGGGGCAATTCAGCCTCCTTTCAGAGATGCTCCTAGAGACCATCTTAGAACAGGTAACAACGTTCGAGATTTGGAAAGTGAGAGGTCACATAATGCAATGACTTCAGATAATTGGATCTGCAGTTACTGAGACATCAGCATGTTTGTCACTGCTTCACAGGAGCTTAAAGCACATAAACAAAATCAATTCCAAGTCCAGAATCCCAAACAAATAAATCGGTTGCCTACACAGATGAGAAAGAGGAAAGCAGTTTTCCCCAAAGCCACTTAGATTTACATCAACAAAGCACAGTAACCTACTGTTTCCAACCACTTTAGAATGTTAAAAGCAGAACGTAAATTGACCATGTTACACCATAATGTTGTGTTAATAAATACAACCAGCATCAGTATCACAGTCCTAGCCTACCTACCACTGGTCTGGCCTACTCCTTTGAATTTATTATTGAGCAGGGAACAAAATATGAAGGTGTTTGTTTGTTTGTCTTTGAAATTAATTGGGGAGTCAGTATTCACCAGCAGGTAAGTCAGTACAAGAACACTTCTATGCATGGTCCTCGTCCACAATCTTCCAGTAAACTTTCTGCAGAAATCAGTTAAGAGTTGTGTCTGTGTAAGAAAGAGTTCAGCCAGGTACTGGAGGAATTATGAAACACAACACCTATTCTATTAGAAATAAATGAGGTCATTTACATTTTAATTCTGTGGAACAACCCACTCTCAACAGGGTAGTTTGCTAGAGTTACTGCAGATGTACAGAAGTTATAATTTTCATCATAAATGCACATTACATTCTCATCAGAGAAACCAAAGGACCAATAGGCACATTAGAGAAACTGCCTGTCTGGGAAGTCCCTCCAGATCTTCATGAACACAGTCTCTTCCTGTCTTGCAGAGTGTTGTGGCATAGCTAAATACCACATGAAGTCTCATTAGTCAGAAAGGAAATAAGTACAGAAATATTGTACTTTTCATTGACCCTCTGAAATGATTAACACCACACAGATAGAAATCACACCCAAATATTTAAATCCATAAATAATTTAACTGAACAAGCTCTAAATACATTACAATAACTACACAATGTACTGATTCTCCTCTCATTTATTAAAGTTTTCATTTCTTTGAATCTTGTACTCCTTAAACTAAGAACCTGCCATCCCTGGAGGATTAGAGGATGGAAAGGCAAACTCCACTGTGTAGGTGCTGCAGTGCACCAAAATACCATTTCAATTTTTTTTCTCTCTTAGCAAAGACTGCAATTGGGGCTGGGTCAATATCTGCTTAGGGGATGAGGACATCGGTTTTACTGCATGCCTTTTGCATTCACTGTGATCTTAATATTGCTCATGAGAAATTCAGTTAATATTTTGGCAAATCACTATGGCTTAGTAAAACAACCCACACCCCTTCAAATATTGAAAGACCTTGGAATACACTCTTCATAAGTTATGATTTCTACAGCGGCAATCACAGGTTTATGGGGTGTTAGTACTTATGACAAACAGAGAGACAGAGTCCTCATTTTAAATCTCTGCTCTTAGGTAGGGAAGGAACATTAACCTGGAGCTTTCAATTCTGAGGAGGCAGACCCAATCATTATGGTGAAAGCTATTCTGAAGCAGATTTTTCCTCAGTATTTCTACCTGGGCTTGCATCACTTTGTACAGAACAATCATGGAAGCCAAAATGAAAAACCTTCCAAGGCACTCTCACACTAAACTTTATGACCCATTATTGCTTTCATGATAACAGAGCATCAGGATAACAGAGCATCCCAGGAGAACCTATAGCTCTGTAGTGAGAGCATTCCCAAAATGGGGTGAGAGATGGTTTTGCACAAAGTGAAGACCTGAGCCAATGCCAAGCACAACCCAGACCAGGTGTCTGGGATCTCCAGTGGTGGGGTTTCAACAAGCACCGTTTCCATCTTTTTATTGCTTTCATGATAACAGAGCATCAGGATAACAGAGCATCCCAGGAGAACCTATAGCTCTGTAGTGAGAGCATTCCCAAAATGGGGTGAGAGATGGTTTTGCACAAAGTGAAGACCTGAGCCAATGCCAAGCACAACCCAGACCAGGTGTCTGGGATCTCCAGTGGTGGGGTTTCAACAAGCACCGTTTCCATCTTTCTTCTCTCCCCTTCCCATCTCTGACTTCAAACCTTTGGTTTTCTTTAAAAAAATCTCAAGATGAAGTGGCTTTCCTTTGGGATGAGATCCTTCATTACACACAAATGATATCCGTAAAATTCTTTCTTCCAAGTTTCCCAGAAAAAAACCACAGAACAAACTCCTCTCCCAAACCCCCCTTCCTGCCACCCCAAAAGAGGCAAAGAGGGCTAAAACAGCATTAGCCACTGATTCAGCGTTTATTTTACATTGGAAAATATCATGGCAGTCAGAGCATTTTCAAGAAGCAGTGAATGGTAAAAAAAGGAGTGGCTTGATGAAATACTTTTCTTAGATTCAAAATGTTTTGTCTAAACAGAGTATGGATTTAGCAGTTCTACCCACGCAAACCTTATAAGTATGCTACTGTCAAATGAAATCATCACCTCAAGTAAATATTTTTATAATTATTTTATAGACTCTGCCTTAGAACTGGGGCACCTCAAGAAGGATACTTCGCAACCACACGTGGATGCACGAGTCCCACTGTTATCTTCTCCAAACACACACTGAAACATGCCTTGCAGCAGAGAGGGAAAAGGAATTCTGTAGCCTACAGAGCAAGGAAAGGAGTCAGGATGATTTTGCTCATTCACGGCCCCCCCTCCACTTATCATCATGCCGGAGGAGGAGGGTGATCTATTGATACTGGCTGTAAAGACAGCTGTTCTTCTGATCCAGAGTGGCTTTTGTTAGAAGCAGCGGAGCTGGTGAAAGAGAACAAACAGTCTCCCCTACGTGCATTGTTAGGGCAGGAGACAAAAGAATACCTGTTTTGAATCACTGAGGACTATTACTGTAACAAAGTACAAGAGAACATTTTGCCAGAGGATACAAGAGATTCTGAGAGGAGCAACAATGAAACCAGACAACCTTTCTGTCATCTTATCAAACTGCTTGGGGTACTTACTGAACAGTGGGGGGGAAATAATAGCAAATAGAGAGCAAACACAGTTAATCTTTGCACAAAGGCTTTTTGATAAGTAAAAAAATAGAGTTAAGAGTGGTGTGCTGGCCTTTGCCCAACTCACATTGCTTAAAAGAAAGGATGTAAGGCAAGCCTAAACAATTTTAAGATAAACAAATACATACACAACAGGGGAATGTTGCATGAATGAATTTCCTCATTCACCTGTTTCAAGCAATTCAAGAAGCAATCAAAGCACTCTGAGGTTTGGTATGCTTTTACATACTTTTTTTGACACGTTGCTTTACAGAACCTTCACAACAGCCCACTATCAGTAGCTTTGGTGTCACTGTATGGTATGTAAATGGAATAGGCAGATCTTTGACATAAAAATAATAATCTCTGGTTAAATTACAGTACTACAGTGTATCATAGCATCAGAACTATGGAAATATTAATACATGGATCTTTGACAATACAATGTAAGATGTCACTTTGAGCAGTTATTATGCTAATAATGGATACTTATTATAAAACAACATGAAAGAGGTAAGCTATGTGGGTGTAGAAAGGGATATTTAGTATTCAGAAAATGTATTAAAAAGCAAAAAAAAAAAAAAAACAAAAAAAAAACAAAAAAAAAACAAGTGCTTCATACAGCATCTAATCCCACATTAGGCAGATGAGGAGTTCCCTGGCAGATGGGTGTCAGGGTACCCTGGGACTTGGATGAAGCAGCACATTATCTCTCAAGGGAGCACACATGCCAATGTAACTTACTGCATCCTTCGAGGTGCTTCATACAGCATCTAATCCCACATTAGGCAGATGAGGAGTTCCCTGGCAGATGGGTGTCAGGGTACCCTGGGACTTGGATGAAGCAGCACATTATCTCTCAAGGGAGCACACAAAAAGACCTCTAAGATTACAACATCTACGCTTCTTTTTGTTATGCAGTGGGCCAAACTAGGACTGAAATCAGGAAGGCAGGGAGAAAGTGGCATTAGAGCTTTCAGGATTAAGTAGAAAAACTGCTCATCAAATCTATCAGGGTTTCAAGACACCATATTCTGCTCCATGCTCACTGACTTCAAAATAAAATACAATAAATTCCAATACTAAAGAAAGAAAGTAACATACCACAATGAGGAAAAGGTCTCATTCCAAATTCCCTGTACAAAGCAAGCAAACAAACCAGCATCATGACTGGTTCCAGTTAAGCTATAAGAAAGCGCCCATTTACATTATGGAAAAAACATTCTAAGACTATGAAATGCTGCATTTAAAGCCAAAGGAAATATTTACAAAGGGTTTGTAACATAGGGAGGAATCCAAGGAAAGAGAGTCTCTGTTGGCCTGTGGCTAAAGAGTAAAATTTTCTACGGTTTGTCTACTTGAGGAAGGAGCAAGTTATAGCTATTCTACACTAATTCTCACCAGGGGTCTCTTAGTCTGCACTGAGGCCCTTTTTCCACCTAATTTGAACTACAGAGTCACTCGGGGCAGAATCACCCATTTGGCACAGCGCTACTACACTCTAAATTCAATTCTTAACAAAAACTTCCATATAACCAAGCCACACACAGGGTGTTCACGGGCAACTGAAACCATTCTCACCCTTACAAATATATGCTTCAGCCCTGAAAGAAACATATGCACATTTGTGAAGACAGAGCGTAAGATGCAACACTTCAGACAACAGCCATAAATAAAATTCTTACACGCACAAACGTAATCCATTTCAAACAGGAATGTTGGTACTTATGCTGCAGCAGTTGGAAATACCTGTCTTTCAACATTAAGCCTTGCGAGGATAATGCTTAGCTGCAATCTAAACCTTAGTGATTGCACCAGAACAACTAGAAGAAGCTATGTGATTACTTATCGCAGCTCCCAGTCTGGGAGAGTGAAACCTGCCACGTAGCTCACATGCAGGTATAAGGAACGCCTTATCTCAAACAAAATAACACAGGAAATCATTTGAGTTTTGCTTACAGTTGCAAGGATTTCCTCATGCACACTTCTGTGTACAGATGCATTTCCAGGACAACTGCACTCACTGACCATGGACTGGATCATAGATCCATCTTTTAATTACTTGTCAGTTTCCTGGGTTAACTTTATTCAACCACTCACCCACGTATCCCCTATTCCCCCCTTTCAGAGTCCTACAACTTCTTCAGGGTAGATGCAGGCTTCCTTCTAATTTTGTGGTCTTTTACATGGTTTTTGTTACCTTTTGTGGTAGAGAGAAGGCAATGGCCACCTCCAAAAGGTATCTACAAAACCTGGGACTCTGCAGACTACATGGAAAGTTACTGCATTAAAGTACAACACCAGTAGACAGCTATGACCAGCCACTGGTGTGTCCAAATTCCTAAAGCCTCACAACCTACAACTCCCAGGGCATGTCCACTGCTGAAAGAAAATTTGTCTTTCCCCTACTATTCATTCTGAATTTATTGCCCAACATACTCTGAACAAGATTTGGAGAGTGGATCTTCATCCTGTAGAAAGCAGTACTGGTATCATCAGTTAGACCTGGAGCAGGTTGGGAAGACAAGAACACAGGGCATATCTGAGACAGCAGTAAGAGTTTTTCACTATACACACCCTTTAGAGACACGCGGAGGGGGGAGGGGGGGGAAGCTTTAGGCACATTCCTGATAACTCTCATGATCAAATTCCTACTTTTACAGCATTTATATTTTTTCCCCTAAACCTTCAGTTCTAATAATCAAGGTATTCTGTCACACTTGCAAATTTCTCTTTAAAGAAAGGTAGTGGGCAGAGTATAAGAAAAATCTTGAAAAGATTCCTCCAGAAGCTAAAAAGCAGAAGTCATTCATAAATCATTCATCAGTCCTAAGCTATACTCATCACTAGGATCCTGTTTCATGATTTGAACTGTGAAGTCTATCAGAACTGCTGAATTTCCCTTCCCGACAGGTGAACATAACTCATTTTCCTCTGTGTGCTAGGAAGCCCTGGAAGTTTTCTTGGCATTTGAAGATAAACTGTCCCTTCAGGCTCTAACAGTCTCCTCTTCCCTTCTAATACCAAAGTCTCAATTAGACCATGATTAAAGATGATGTCCTTACAGATACTAGCAGAAAGTACAGGTTGTCAGTTTTATTACAGGTCAGGAATTTGTTTCTCTCTGTACTTTAATGGGGGAATAGAGTTTACTAACAGGCAAGTCAGATTTGCTCAACAACAGGATTCAGTCTTGATTATCAATTAAACAGGCATAAAACCATCTAAACAGATGGTTTCTGCCAGTCAACAGAAGTCTTCAGGGGAAGTGAACTCACATTCATTCACAGAAATATCTTAGACAAAACTAAAACAAATCTAACAGAAGATGAGCTTCACATGATGCTTTAAACTCTTCTTTGTAAAAAAAAAAGGAAAGCCTGTATACTGCAGTGTACAGCTAAGCAACAAAATTCTTCAGCTTCATTTCCTTTGTGAATTTGTTTCTTACAATTCAGATCACTGATCAGTTTTTAGAAAAATATGATGCAAAATTATTAACTATTGTGGCACAGAAGCTAGGCATTGGAGTTCTCACCCCATTTTCAGTGAGGCTCCACTCCATTTCATTCTCCCTTACTTTTGACCAGTTTCCCTCTGCCTTCCTCACACTTCAGCTTCTGCGCAGGTTCAAACGGATACCTATTTTTTAATTGTCAAAGAAAATGTTGCTTTCTCCTGCACAGTTCATCATGTTGTTTCCTCACAAAGATGACACTGTCCCATAGTGTTTAATGGGCAACATTCAGTTTTGGATCAGTATCAAGCTGAAAATCTGGTAATACACATTCTCCTAATTTAGAAATGGATCTTTGTAACACTGAAATACTGCAAGAAGCTCCACTGCTTGCCCTTCCATTAATTTGTTACTTACTGTGTTGGATTCTCATCAGCAATTCTTAATTGATGTACTCTGAGCCATGTCATCAAATATTCTCTATGGATCTAGTTGGCAACAATGGTTAATTTCTAAATTTTGGGAAGATACTGATTATTTAGCTTGTGATTACTTCAGAGTAAATATCTTCTTACATTTTGGAAAGCCCCAACAAAGACTGGGCTTGGCTACAGATAAATAATATACTATAATAAGTATTCTTATAATGGTAATGTATGATGCACAGCCATTTTCCAGATGCTACAGAACTAACTGTGCTGCCAACTGAAGGAGCCAAATCCAAAACAGATCTGTAAGAGGAATTATTGTTGAATCAATCTCACCAGTGAGAAAAGTTTCAGCCCTAAAAACCCTTGTTCACCTTAGCATAATCTTCATAAAGTTAATGAAATGCAGCCTGCACCTATTACAGCTGTAAAACCAAAGTAAGTACCATACAGGTAAATTGGAACTGGCATAAAGGACAGCCAGGACTAAGAACATTTTCCATCTGAGCAAAAAACGATCTCTTAACAGAGTGATGTGACACCACTGCAAAGCAGCCTCTGTGTGGAACAAGTGTTGCCTGGCACAGATTCCACTCTGACCCAGAAAAACAATGCAGTGGCACAACTGTGGTACTAGAGCTGCATCACCACCCAAAAGTCCTTTACATCCCCAAGTCTTACAGCAGAACTAGCCCCATTGATTTGTCTGTAGGGTAAAATACTTTCCCATGTAAAGAAGAAGCATGTTCCTCCTCAAGTTTGAAGGAAGTAGGTAAGTAGGATGTATGGACTTTAAGACCAGAAAGGATGACTAGAACATCTAGTTTGACTCTATTGAAACAAAAGCCAAAGAACTTCACCCAAATACACAACACCTGCAAAACCACCAAGAGGAAGACTTATATCACAACCTTTCCTAGTAATCAATTAGCTAATCTTTAGATTTTTAGTATTTTTAATCCTCCCTCATAAATCAATACCTCTAGTTCCCAATTATTTTAGTAACAGGCTCTCTGAGCTGTATCATGTAAAGAAAATTAATGACCTTTAAAATAGAAGGTTTGCTTACACAGACATTAATTGCTATTGTAGCACAGATGAACAGCTAAGCAGGCCCATGAAATGTTTCACACAATCACCTGATTCCAGAGAAGGGAATACTTTACTCAAATCCTTGGATGACAAAAGGTCAAACACAATGAAGTTCCTGTCAGAGAAATAAGGTACTCAGGTCTATTTGCCAAGTGCTGCAAACAACTTAACCATATACATCATTAAGTTCTGAACCCCATTATGATCATATGGCATCAACCTGACTGCAATTACAGTGCCTCAGGCAGAAGATGTCATTCTAAGTGGAGAATCACTACTCTGGACAAGCTTTATAAATGATTCTCATTGATTATCATTTCCAATTAGATGAAATAAAAGCATTAAATGGCCACTTCCATGTTGGAAGTGACCTTTCACCTGGACTTTTTCCCTAACAGATGAGGGTTAAATTTACTGTGACAGCACATAACCACATTTGGTATGGCCTCAGATTTGAGGGTACCGGCATCACACCAGCAGCAGGCTGAGCTGGTAAAAACATTACATGCAGTGTTTGTACCAGAAGTATGATTATTAATATCCTAGGGAGCTGGAAAACCTGGGCATTTTCCAATTTCCTACTTTACATTTCAGTAGCTAAAAAATGACAAATAGCTATAGTATTACCTACAACAGGATTTTTCACTGGAACACACATTTTTCTCTTTTATTTTTTTTTCTGCTTAATGGATCTCAACTTCATTAATTTCAGCTCCAAAATGTTAGTGTTCCCAATAACAACCAATAACCACAAGTAAGCAAATCATAGGTAACATCCCTCTCCCCAAACAAAGAAAATATTGTATTTCTAACATAGTAGTGCCTCTTTCAGTTAGCACAGCCGTGTGAAATTAAATATAAAAGCTCCAGTGAGTGATTTTTTTACTAATCCTGTGTAACACGTTTTGCAAAAGTGTCAAAAAGAAATATAGTTCAGTTGCTGAATACAGAATAGAAATTGTTTACTTTACAATCCAAACTTCTCTATTTACATAAAAATAACCTCGCTACAGCAGAAATTTTAGGCTAACACACAATATTAATGGAGTCCAATTGCGTATTATTCTAAATGGGTTATTTTACAGCCATCATAACATTAGATTCAAATACAAGACATGCATTCATACTTGCAGTATATTTTACCATGAAAACAGTATTTTGAAAAAACGCAGTAGGTAAGCATCAGAAAAGGGCTTTTCCAAAACTACCACCCTCCTAAAACCTGCATTTGTATACACGTTCAGAACTCATATTTCAGTACTAATGTTACTCATCTCAGAATTACAACCTGATATTCCCATAAGGAAGACTGATAAATACTTCCTGGTTGTAGAATAAGCCATGTATCACTTTTGCTTTATTTCTTAGCTGACATTTTTTTAGTGCTCCTTTTACTGGCACGGTTTTGTTTTATATTGGTTTTACTATCGTCCTAGCTGTAACTGTATGTTACATGTGCCTCTCTACAGCCCATCCACAAAGGAAATGAATCATTACAGCTTTTACTTACAGGGCTTGATTTTTTAATGCAAGCTGTAAGGCTCACGCTTCCATCCTCAGCATCACCCAGCACAGGGGCCCTTCCATTAGACTGTGTTATTAGCCAGGAGACCTCTGGAGAGCTCTGCTTCCACCGGGAAGAACCATAAACATGAGCTGCAGTGAATGCCAGCTGGGAAGAGAAATGTATTGCTGTATCTCTTTAATGGGAGAAGTTGCTCCCCAGTGCAGCTGGCAAGCTGTTCTCAGGCTCCCATTTGGAACAGGCCAGAATACAGCAGCTCATGTTCACCAGGAATTACTTTCTATTTGCTTTCATTTTTCTTGAGATTGAAGCAATATTTTAACAAAAGGAATAAAATTTGAAACTGTCGTATGGCTGGGACAGTCTGCAGGCTGCTGCTTTGGGAGGGAGGTGATCCCCCACCACTTCTCTGAGTCTGAAGGAAACTGGTATTGCTGTTTGCAGTAGCCATGGGCCCGAGGAACATGCCATTTTCTTCAAACAGCTGCTGGGCCTCCCAGGCCCAGAGCTCCAGGAGAGCCAAACACCCTCCTGGTAGCCACACTGTAAAGGC
>NW_008687808.1:207839-226304 GCF_000695815.1 Acanthisitta chloris
CTTAGAATTAGCTGACCTTTGGAAATATCTGGGCTTTTTCCTGAGGACCTAAGAGGTAACCACCATTTACTGCTGGGACTTACACAGTTGTCAAAGTCTTGGCTCTGCACCACCAAGTGCTGAAATGCAAGGGTATCAGGCTTTCCTGCAAGGAGTTATCTTTAAGTAAAAGGCTCCTGGCTCAGCCTGACATGAATCCAGATGCGACTGTGAGAACCTGTCTCTGAGTTACTGAAATCAGATCAAACCTGAATTTCTTCTAATGAAGTATTTTTGAAAAATCTTTTGACCACCTCACCTTCCCCACTGACATACCAACTTTACCTCCAGTTCATTGGGTCTGATGAAGCTGTGTCCTCAGAGATCCACAAAGAAGGACTAGAAGAAATTGAGGGGAGGAGAAGAAAGTAGCAGGAAAAAAAATTCATCCTGACTCTTCTCTTGTCCAATGCCTGACTCACACTTACATTAATGAAGAAAAATAATAACAAAGAAAAAAACGGAGACAGAGAGAAAAATATTTCCTCTGTACATAGAGGGTACTTCTCAGGTTTTGACTATAACTGGGTCATTGTCACCAGCCTGTGACTCTGTGGAGTACACAGTTCATGAGAGACAATCAGAAGACATGGCATGCAAGCCAGGCCATGATAATGAGCAATGGCAGATTTGCAAGTCCACCAAAGTGCAATTAGTCTACTGATACTGCAGGCATGGCTAAGGATGGTGGGATGTGAGGGTAGATGATAGGGACAAAGTGAATGATTAAATGGCCTTAGACTTAACTTGTGACCTCATTCCATCATAAACAGCAAACAGTGAGAGGAACTCGTGTATGGATTAAAAACCTGGCAGGGTTAGCTGAGCATGTGAGACAAAAGAAATAGCATATTGCATACATTCTTGGGCTGCCACAATGTGCAGTATGCAGCAACAACACAGAAGACTCAGGTAGCATCTGGGTCCCAGAACAAGCTAACTGCCTACCTGGGGAGATGATTAGTCTTCTTCCACAGATAAAAAGCAGCAGTTGCAAACTAAGGAGAACCAAGTAGCAGCAGAGACACCCTCAGTGTCTGCTGCAGAGCAGTAAGCAACATAAAGGTGGGAACCCACATGAAAAAGATGTCATTTTCCAGACCTCTGTCAGGTAACACACAGCTCACCAGGCTGAACCAAGACCAATCCAGAAGTGCTGGTTAACTCCCTGCACTGCAGTCTTTCCCACGGTCTCCACAAATTCAACTTGGAAGCCTGATTCTAGGCTCTTCTGTTCAATCAGCAAAATACAGCCACCTCTAAGCTCTAGGAACTGTGATCAAGAGGTGACATGGTATGTCTAAGAGACTGGAGTCACCAGGGTGTGGCAGCTGATGAGAACAGGTCATCTTCATTTTTCTGCTCTGCCTGAAGTGTTTCTCTATGGCTACTTACAGGGGCCCTTCCATTAGACCAGTTCGTTTGATTACCAGCTACAATCATGAAGAAACCACCTTCTCCTATGATACAGTGCCATTCCCAAGGACCAAGCATTATGCAACATTGAACGTTTTCCAAGCCTGCCTATATCTTACTCTGGTAATCAGGCAAAAGTACTTGCTATTATCCATGGGTGTGGGAGAGAGAGTCACCTTTACAGACAAATTTGTGGCATTTGCTCCTTAGAAACACTAAAATGCAGTGATTCAAACTCATAATGAGAGAGCAGCTGAGTTTGCTGTAGTTTTTAAGGTATAACCAGACAATGATGAGATTTTTGAAGGAAATGGGCACAACTGTAGGAATCTGTATAGCACCAAGAAATTGCTGCTGGAAACCTACCCAGACAGAATACTGCAATTATAAGATTGCATGAGCAGCTGCATATAGGAAAGATGTAGGGGGAAAAAGTCTTTTTGACCTCATCAATAGCAGAGCAGCTTGAACCAAACCGGCATTTACCCTCTCCACCATTCTTTTTGGTTTTGAATCTCTACCATGCAAATTGGATAGAATCATAGGATCATTTAGGTTGGAAAAGACCTCTAAGATTACAGATTCCAACAGTTAACACTGCCAAATCACTCCTAAACCATGTCCCTAAGTGCCACATCTACATGTCTTTTAAATAAGTCCAGAGATGGTGACTCAACCACATCCCTGGAAAACCTGTTCCAATGCTTGACAGTTCATGCATCAGGTCTTGCATCATCAAGCTTCAGAATTCTTACCTTCTCCTTCAGTCAAACCACACCCTTCAGTTAAATCAAGGCTAAGCCTACTCTGCACAAAACTCCTTGTTCCTCTGGAATCTTGTTAAAGTCCTTCCCTCAGAGTTATCCAGTGACAAGTTCCATCAGCAACTAGTTCCCAGCATGGCAGAGCATTTCTTTTGACTTACTTTTGACTTTGCCACTTTTAAGCTTCACAGAATGTTTCTTGATCTTCCCTGATGGTAGAATAGCATTTCTTGCTCTGTAGAGCCTATGCCTTCATTTGTCTGTAACCTTTTATCATCTCACTTCTGATTCATTTCCTCTCCAAGGTAAACACTCCCAATCTTCTCAATCTTGTACTATATGAAAGTTTTTCCTTGTCTGTTTAAAAACTGATTTAGGTAAACAGTTAAAAACTTTTTCTGTTAGCTTAGCTTATATCTATAAATCACCCATGCATATTAAATTTGTATTAGCTAGGTTCAACTGAATTAAGTGTATCCACACAGGATTTTTCTCCAAATTCCTAACGTCAGTTTAAAACATACCTCCTGTTAAAGCAGAGCAAATTAAAGTGTAGTTAGGCCACAGCCAGTTTCTGATCCACAAATACTTCTAAGAAGAATTCAGACAGTGCTTTGGGAAGGGGTATATTTCAGCAAGCCCCTCAGAGAGTGTTATCTCCATTATCCTGAAATTCATGAAGCCTCCATGCATAGCAGGCAGTAATTCTTCTGGAATATTTTCCATCGGCAACACAGGGATTTGTTACAGAATTAACTTAACATGTTTTATCTTGATAACACCTCCATTCGTGGGAGATAGTTTATTGCCTAGGCAAGTCAAACTGCTATTAAACCACGGATTTTAATTCAGCTGCAAGTAAGCTGCCCTATTGTACCCAGAACACAACAGAGATATAATGAAAACTGCTATAAAAATTAATTCTGAAAATATCAAATACAATCATTGTTAAGTTTAAACAAAGGATATTTCCTAGTTCATTCCAAGACTTAGCTGCATTCAAAATCCAATGAAAACTGGCTTTTACACACACAGACACACACACACACATTTGCTTGTGGAATAAAAGTTTTAAATTATGGCTATTAAATGCATGGTATTTCTTAATGACAGCATTCATTGTTATACTCGTAATAATATATTTGACAGAGGGAAAAAAAGAACTTATCGAAAAGCTACCAATGGATTTTAATAAAAAGTACTTTCCAATAGAAGACAACAAGGTCCTTATCTACTGGGCTACAAAGAGCTTGAGTATTTCACAAGGAATTTAGATGCACTGTTTTGCAATAGAAACTTACTGAAAGTTACAAAGAAGCAAATAATTCTAAAAATCAAATATAGAGGCCACTGAGTTGAAAGAAAGTAATTTCCCACATTAACATTAAGATCTTTTATACATGCATACAAATTTTCATGCAAATCAGACTTCACTTAATTGTGTATTTTGCCTTATTTAATGAAAAATGAAAAGGACAGAAGAACACCTAACCCCCTCCATTTTGCCTATTAAGTTGCTGCTGCCAGCAGGACCCTAACGACAGCGTTTCCATTGAGGCTAATCACAGAGAAGAGGTGTGCACATAAACACAAGAAAACTAATGCTCAGGTTAGAGAGAGCGGCCACCCGGCCTGTCCGTCACAGTCACCTCTATTCACACGGTAATTGCTGTACTCTCTGGAAAGCTGGATAGACCCATCATGATCTCAGAACACTAGTTATCCCCTACTGAATCATTTTCAAAATTGGTAAATAATACAGTTAATACAAAAGGAGAGAATGTCAGACAATTCAACCTCGGAGAACTCACTTTCACTGCATGCAGAGACTTGGTGAAAGCAACTGAAATACACACAGGCAGTCCTGGTCACTGCTACAGCCGAGGTCCTGGCAGAGATGCCCCTTGTTCATATTTCTTTGCGTCCACCCCATACGTGTGTCCCCTTGGCATTTCCCTATAGCCTTCATTCCTCTTCTCCCACAGGGAAATATGCTGGCAGCCTCCTGCCCCCGTCGGCTCCACGCCAGCAGGATGTGCTAGCTGGATGGGCAGAGCTGCTGTGGGAAAGTCTTACACAGAGCCCCATTTTGCTTCAAAACGCCTTCCTGCCAGCTTACATCTCCTGCCTAACTACACTATCTATAGCTTTCAAATGCCTCCCCTTCGTAATCACACCTCCTACTATTCTGAAGACTATTTTCTGGGAACGCTGAACATATTTGTTGGCTCACTGGCCCCTAGCACACTGACTGCTCATTCAATAACATTCACACAAGACTGGAAAAGACTTGTCATCCTCTTACTATCTGGCACTCCGTTACTAGTGTACTACTGTTTTCCTCTGCAGTACAGGTCCAAATTGAATGTCAGACACAGAAAAATGCCAGCAAAAGCTCTGGTTCACAGTCAGGAACCAGTCACCAGACACAGCTCAAAACCAGATACACATTGGCACATTACCATTAACACAAAGGTTTGCCATGAGTAAAGCCCTTTGCCATTCATCTTTTTGTCAAGGAGGACAGGGAAAAATAGAGTTATAGCAATATTTTAAAATATTTGCTAGGTGTTAATGTCCTATAGTGGTGATACTTCTCAGAAACTCAGGCAGACATTAGGTTAAGCAAATTCTCCTGCTTCTGTAGCCAGGACTTCTCAGAAGAAAATTCCCACGGAGATCACACAACCTACAGTGTAATTGTCTCCTGATTGCTTAAATATTCAGGCAAGGAAGGAAGAGATTAGGCCTGTAAGTCTTCCTCATTACTAGCCAGCCTGCCAAGCACATCCACCACCCAGCCCCATTCTTCCTGTTGTCTGGTTCTGCGACTGACTGACCTTCCCAGACTCAGCACAGCCACAGCAAATACACCTGGGGCATCCCTGCCAGTGGCTGAATTGTCAGCTAAAATAATCACTTGGCTGTCACCAGGAGCAACACAGGTAGGGCAGAGGGGAACAACTCAATGCGCATGCTTTCAGCCCATATGGTAAACAGCTAACATATGGTAATTTTAAAGGGGTTGACATGCTGCAGCAAATTATAAAAAGGCTGACACTCAGCTGAAAGAGTTGACACTCGAAAGTTACGCCCTAGCACAAAAGAGAAAAAATGAAAGCGAAATGTGACTGAACTGTTGTCTCACATGCTCATATTTTGTTGACAAATGTATTTGTAGGTACGAATTCGGCCCTTTCTTAAGAGTGTCACCATCAGCTGCTGATAAAAAAGCAACCTGAATCTGTTACAGATGTGTTACTCTTCAAACTGATGCTCCAGCAAGAGCGAGAGGACAAAGAATTCTGCTCTTATAAATCTGCTGTGCAGGCTAAGGCTACAGGATCAACTGCAACATCTGACATTGTTACATATCCCTTCTAAAAAGAGTGCTTAGAACGTGAAATATTGCACTATAATTAAATACCTCTTTAAATATATCACCATCAGAAAATGCAAATTTGCTGATGGTTTCACCTTTAAAATATATTTTCTTTTTAAGGTGCTTCAAATCACTGTTCACTTATTACACTAGCACTTTATATGAACTTTCTACCGCCAAATATAGATTCAGGTTAGGTATCACATCCCCAGCACACTGGAGTTACTGAGCTTGAAGACTGTTTTTGATACAGTAAGGCATACAATTTTAAAGGGTTGAAATATTATACTTACTGCTATATGAACATGTAAGTTACAGGTTTCATTGTAGCAGCAATGTTTAATTACATGGAGAATGAAGGTACTTCTCACTCAAAAACTCCGAATTCCAAGATATGATCCAGTAAGTGAGCACACCTGACTGTGAGACTGCAGTGAATAATTTTATTTACAGCTGCATTCATTTTAGACAATTGTAAAGTAATACACATCTCCTTTTGGAATTTGAGTGCATCTGAAAACTCTCTGTAGATGCAGTTTTATTTTAAAAAGCATCAAAGCATTTCCCAGCACACAATCATACAAGACCGAAGTGGAAGAACTACAGCATTCTCCGGCTCTGAGGCAGGACAATTCCTAATCCCAAACCAAATCTCATCAAGGGACTTTCTGGGGGGTTTTGTGTGGAATACAGTAATATCTGTACTATGATTGTTCAGTAAAATTGTTATTTTAGCAAACTTTAAACCCCCAGATTTATTTCAAACCAAGATCTGTCCATGTTCCTTCATTTTTCTCCAAATGTGAAAATTACTCCCAAAATTATCCTTGTCAAAACAGTTCTCTTCTGGCCTTGAAGAACAGTAATGTGTTTCAACGTCCCATGGATGCTATAGAATGCCATTCTTCTACACGTGTAAGTACAAGAATCCTGTAAACTGTTAGAGCACTCACAATGCACATCTGACCTCATCTGAGCCTACTAATGCACCTTCCTCTGGATTATTTTTTAACAATCTGTACCTCTCCACTCCCTCCTGCACAGTTTCTACTCATAACAAGTTTTACTCAGTCATAAATCATTTCAAGTAGGTAAAATATAATGTGTCTGTGAAAAATGTGGTGAGCCTCCTCTGCTAGTAGGACACAAAATTTATCTTTAGCCTAATAGGAAGTCAAAAATTAGATCTCCGTTTTGAAGATGTTGTTAGCATATTAGATGTACTTTTTTCTGTGTTTTTGTAATGTAATAACTTACTAGTCCTTTTGATTCTTGCACATCTGGACTGATGCTAAAGTGCTAAAGCTGCTGTCAGAGAGGTACAGTAATACACATGGTCCTCTGTTGCTGAGTCCACAGAAGAACGGCCAGCACATCCTGGCACTGGTTTGAAGGAGATCAGAAACTGAGACAGTAAGAGACTATGGATGTGAGATAAGACTTTATCCTTCACTGTGGCCAGTATTGCATTGGCATCCAATACCAGCTGGATGGACAGAGTACCCAAATAGTATTTTACCTGTGCTGAATGTGCCTCCAGACACTATAGATCGGGCAGTCGCCTGCCACACAAGCAGGTCCCAGTCCTTCACACATGCTAACAAGAGAGGGAAACGCATAAACTACCTTCTTCTCCTTTTCCATAACTTAGCACTTAAAATTTATCACTAGATCCCATTGCTGCATTTATACATTTTATATTGGTTTGGCTTTTAAATATGAGGTTTATTACTCTTGTTTCACTGTTGCACATACACTTTTCCCCCATCATTTTATGCACCATTATAATACAACAAATCTTGCTTGAAGAACTTTGCGTTCTCTGCCTTTACTCTGCAGAACACATACACTTCTGTTTGTACACAGAGTAGCTTGGCACACAGTGCATTTCTGTACTTATCATTTGGTACCTCACCTTTTAAATTCTCTGCAGTGATCTCCACACCACCTTTCAGAGGTCCTGACCCTGACTGCTGAACTCCTGTTCTCCTCCTCACAGTTTTCTGGGTAGCTGTGCCAATCTCTGCCGCAGATGTACGACAAAGCAAGGACCACACTGCATGCTGAGACTATTGATACCACAGAACTGTGTGTCAACAGGTGCAACTGTTGCTCTGATGCTCTGACCTGCATCTTAAAAATGGCGAAAGTTCTACCTATGACAGATTCGTTTATAATTTTCCTTTGTCTAGGTGCGAAACAAGTCACCTGTATCAGCAAATAAGAGAGCAATTCTTTATGCACCTGTTAACTGTTGTGTCACTGCAACTAGTTCTTAATAATAACACACAGTACATAATACATAAGCTCCTATTATCTATGGTTATCTAATTTTACTGTCTCTAGTCTCTTCCAGTTATTACTCAATGTATAATTAAGAAGTGTCATGATGTAAACATAGGTAACATGCACAGTCATGTGTGAAATACAGACTGACACTGCAGAATGACACCTTTCCATGGGCTTTGTTTGTACCTGCAGACAAACATGGAGAGTACAGACAGTTCTGGGCTACCAGGAATACAGCCACAGTCCACAGGATAGTGTGTAACCTAACAGATAACCTGCTGTAAGGAGGTAAGTCTAACTCTAAAACAATAGCAGTTAAGTATAAGTGTGACTGCACTACTTGACTGGCTAGTAAGAAAGACCTTAGCAACTGTTCTGCATGTAACAGCATGCAAAAGAGTATGACTATGAAACACTGCCTAGAGAGCGAAAGTTGGTGAGTCTTACCAACAGGCAGAACATGCACAGCTGAGATCAGACCAGAGAGAGAGACCGGAGTCTTGTGCCTGCCCTGAGCAACACTTCTCAGCACAGGGTGATTCCAGTTCTGATGTAGATCTGGCTGATTATCTCATGGCAGTCCTGTGGTATGCCTCTAATTGTAAAGATTTCCTAGGCCACACTGACCTTGATCACCTGATCACCTCTGACACTCTAGCCTCCACACGGCCTCTCTTAGAATTCATTCATCAATTACCTTCTGCACAGGGTATGTCCACTTGAAAAATTCAAGTGGCACATTTGGTTCTCATTTTACGGTCTAACAAGCCTATGCTTTGCTTAAGACCACAACAGCGGGTGACAGTAAGCATCCACTGCATTAGCCATCTCCCTACTGTGGGAGGCAGATAAAGTCAGGTTCAGGATGGATGTCTGACCCTTTGTTACTGCCTCGCTCCTCTTGGGCTCTTGGAAACTTACATGGCTTTCCTTCCCTTTAAGCTTGCTGGTTTCCTCTCTTCTCCCTCTGGAAACCTCCTCAGAACTTAAGTGTTCTCTGTTTAAACAAAAATTTCCCCAAGTGCACAACAGGCACACTTTAAATGCACACATGCACTTAAGTGAGTACAGAACATGTGGATGTCTGTCTTTGAGGTCATGCCAACAAGCTCACCATTTCCCTGCACCCATCTTAACAGCCATCTGATAATGGTGTGTCATTTCCTGCGTCACACTGTGTGTGCAGGGATGGTAGATGATAATGTGGATGGCGGCTGCTACGCTTAAGAAGTCAGTTTATCACTTGGAAATTTTAGCATGTCCCTGACACAGTAAAGTTCAAACATGCTTCCAGTTATAAATCAATTCATATAGACACACACTTTTTGTTCTTGAAGAGTGGGCTGATCTTCCTGAAATCACTTACTAGATCAGCAAAAATTTAGCCTAAGAGCACATCCTATGATAGTCATGGGAGAAGTAAGACAGGACAAAAAATGGGGACTGTTTGACTTCTAAGATCTTTGGGGATATCCTTTCTATCCTGTCATCTCAAACACAACTAACCTAAATATTATTGTATCTGTTGGTTTTGGCAACATATCTGTTGGTTATGAAACAATAGGTGGGAGAGAGTGAGTCGATTAATTATCAAAGTGGCCTTCTCATACTTTGAAAGTCTGCATGTCCTCGAAGCACACTCAATAAAGTTAACAAGGCTAACCGGGGCACTGTATAATGTCTGTGAAGCCTCAACAGGCATTTTGTGAACTCTGTGAAATGCTGCTGTGTAATTCCATAACTCCACATGGACCCAATGCACACTTCATAAAGTTCTTCTGTCTCAAAATACGAAACTTACAAACTCCTTCCTTCCAGCCCTACTCAAAAGTCGCTGCTCTCAATTAGCTTCTCAGCTACTCCCTCTATGCCCTCCATGCCACTCCCTTTCACTCTTAATTCACCTTAAGAGCAGTATTTACAAACTACTCCCACATGACATGCTCACCTGCCCATCTGTGAGGACTGGTAGTTACCCTTCCTGTGTTATGGTAACTAACTCAAGGCAACAACATACTCTTTTTGAATTCTCAGGAAAGCACAATGCCTGTTTATTTATACAATAGTGAATATCTACATGTAACAGCCATAAAAATTATCTTTGGCAG
Source organism: Acanthisitta chloris (assembly GCF_000695815.1). Classification (NCBI taxonomy): domain Eukaryota; kingdom Metazoa; phylum Chordata; class Aves; order Passeriformes; family Acanthisittidae; genus Acanthisitta; species Acanthisitta chloris. The sequence goes on from NW_008687808.1 coordinate 217,838, forward strand.
ACACTAGCCCTTTAACTCCCTTTCCACAAAGACTTACCTTGAGCATGTTATTTTGGATCCAAAAACAGATTTTCTGCTATGGGCTCCTGGAAATGAGTATAGACTCAGTAATAACCTCAGTGAGACAACCATCATTAGTTAATAGCAAAGAAGAGGTGTCGGCAGTGCTTGAGGCACTTGTTGAAATCAATTAACACAGAGTCTATGCTAAATGGAACAGGCATAGGTTCCACACCATTTTATTTTCATTCTCCAGTCAATGACAAGAATGCTCTGCAGACGGTCTAGAACTAAAAGGGAAAATATTCCTTTTATTTTCCCTGCACTTGTTGATCATATTATCACTTTGAACAACTTGTGTAGAATAGCATTTAGGAAAGCATAAACTCTGTAACTGTAGGACAAGGTGTTCGACGGAATGAACTCAGAAGCCCAGGAACAGTAAGTGTATTAACCAAGCTTTGTGGCTTGAGTCTGTAATTTTTATTCACCCAACACTTGATTTTCAGTCAAGGAAACTATTTCTATTCTGCTTCTGTAACAAGATTGGTCTTCACTTCATATAATGTATAATGAAAATAACAGCTGTATTTAAGCACATGGCAGAAGCCATTAGGCATGGAAGAATTACTCCTTTTTTAGTAAATCATGGCTGTCTAACAAATTTTATACATGACTGTCCTCGTCCATACTATGAGCCAAATTGTGTCTTGTTTTATCCCAGTTAAGATGCACTGGTTACTAGAGTTCCTGGAACAATTAATATTCCCCTTACAGCTTGGAATGTAATGTGGGAAATTTAAACAAACCAGAAGTTTTCATTATAGGCAGAACACAATTTCAGAGCCATGCAGAAAGGATGAGGAGTGAGGAAGGAAAGAAACTACTGTAAAATACTTGACATCTGTATTGCCTATCAGATCTGTCTTTTTTTCCTTTCCATGTTTAAACATCACATTAGAACCTGATTTGATCCCTGCTTTTATGGAAATTATTATCACTGCTCCTGTTGTCATTCTTGCCATTTACAGCTGCAGTCCCATTTTCTTTACTATCTGGGTATTTTCAGAGCCAAGATGTTAGAAAGTAATAACTCTAACACGAGTCTGCAACTTTTCATACCCTTACCGGACAATTCCTACTGACAGCTAGTCAGTACAGAAATCCACCTAGCACAAGGTGTTGGGAAACATTCCCAGTCACTATGTGAGTGCATGGCTACAGCCAAGCAGAGAACAACCAAATATGGAACCAAACAAAAACTGAACCACTTCACACATCAGTAACTATACATCTCTCTTAGCTTAGGCAATTAACCTCAGCATAGTAAAAATTACTGTGCCGCAAGGATGCAGTACGACACAGTAAGCTTTTACCACAGATAGAGATGGTCTAAAAACACTGTGAGCATCTAGCAAAACACTGGGAATAGCATGCAACAACATGGGTATTGTTCATTTCTAGCTTCATTGATTATCCATTGTTTGAAGCCTCAGATTCGTTACAAGCTGGCACTCAACCCTTGGAGAGGAATTCCTGTGAATACTGGGCTTTTGAGAACAAGCTCTACATAAGTGGGAAAGATATGCCATGCATTGGCCAAGCTCTGGGCTGTCATGTGCACTCCTGAATAGGTCTGCTTTTCAGTCTCGGCACATAGGCACAAACACATACCGCTACATCTGAGTCAAGGCAATGTCCCAACTGCTCAAGAGCAGATAACAAAGCCCTTTTCAGTGCTGCATCTTCCTCCAAGTAGGACTCCTCTCAACCCTTCTGCAGCCAAGACAAAATTGCCTTTAGCCAGAGTCAGTTCTGTGTCTTCTGCATATAAAACTTGTGGCTGTATTTCTGATGACTCAAAAGTGCTATTTAGCTCCCACCCGTGATGTTCATTGTTTATGTCCTTGGATTTGTTACCTAATCAACTACATATGCACTTAATTTCACTTTGTGTTAACCCTAAGCAGTACTTACTTTTCATGGAATCTCTGCATTACAACGAGTATGTCTAGTTTTAGCCTAGGAACCAGTCAGAGTGTCATCACCTTTTCAAGCTTCATCCTCTTACTGATCAGTTGGTTGAAAAATTTAAACAGCTGTTCACTCTTTGTCAAAACATTTCTCATACAATTTATTTAAGAGAGCAACTACTTTAAATAGCATATTCTTCTTTCAGAAATCTAAGTATTGGGTAAAATTTTAAAGAATCATTCATATGCACTATCATTTATGTTGTTTTAGTACAGACACAGGCAAAGCACAGAAGTCAAGTCCTTACTCTCCAACTTTAGGTTTTAACATAAAACCAGCCCTAGACCTCATTCTCCACATTCCAGATTCTCAATATACTGCTTGCAAATAAATTTATATTAAATGTGTGTTTACTATACTGTGTTGGTTTTGGCTGGGATACAGTTAATTTTCTTCTTAGTAGCTGGTACAGTGCTGTGTTTTGGATTTAGCATAAGAATAATGTTGATCCTCTGCTGACATCTATTTAAGGTAAGATTTTTCCCATGTCATGGAGTCACAGAATCATAGAATGGTCCGTATTGGAAGGGACCTTAAAGATCATCTAGTTCCAAGCCCCCTGCCACGGGGAGGAACACCTTCCACTATACAAGGCTGCTCAAAGCCCCATCCAACCTGGCCTTGAACACTTCTGCGGATTGGGCATCCACAGCTTCTCTGGGCAACCTGTTCCAGTGCCTCACCACCCTCACAATAAATTTCTTCCTAAACTCTAATCTAAACCTACTCTCATTTAGTTTAAAGCCTTTCCCCTTTGTCCTATCATTCCATGCCCTTATAAAAAGTCCCTCTCCAGCTGTCTTGTAGGGCCCCTTTACATACCGGAAGGCTACTGGAAGGACTCTGCAGAGCTTTCTCTTCTCTAGCTCTCTCAGCCTGTCTCTATAGGAGAGGTGCTCCAGCACTCTGATCATCTTTGTGGCCTCCTCTGGATTCACTCCAGCAAGCAGGTCCACATCATCCTCATGCTGGGGCCAGAGCTGGATGCAGTACTTCAGGTGGGGTATTACAAGAGTGGAGCAGAGGGGGAGAATCACCCCCTTGACCTGCTGGTCAGAGTGTAAAAAGAATTTTCAGAATGAGAGATAAAAAGTAATTTTGGAGCTATGAAAATAATGAGGTCTGGTTCCCAACAGCATTCCTCCTTTTGGATCCTCTGATGTCTAATAAAATATGAGTCTATTAGTCTTGCCTTCAGTTGAGGTATTAACGGTTTCTCTCTTTCTATTCTTCGCATTTGCTTATTCTTGTAACAGAGGCACAATTCTAGGTTCATCTAAGGATTCATTCTCTCACTAGAAGGCAAGAGAAGAGTGAGAAGCAGAGTACATGAAATGCATGGAAATGCAGAAGTAGACCTGCCTGCAAAGCAAGGCTTTCAGTTCACAGTGAATTTCCTCTTTTTGATTCTTTTTTAATCTGAATTTTTTATTTAGTCTCTTCAAAGCAGACGGCCCTTGGGTCTTGCTCACCGAAACAGGTTAATGGCACAGTTAATAGCTTTGCTGCCTACATCAGCAATACAAAGGACTAAAACCTCCCTTCCAGAGGCACCTGCCAGACACTGTGGCTCCGGGCAGCAGATGTGTCTCTGAGGGTCCCCACACTGCCATGAATTAGAGCCTGCCCCAGAGCTGTGACCTGGGAATTTGCAGGACAAAGATCTGAATGTGAGGGACTCAGAACGGCCTGGGTCCGTGGCTTTGAGACAGACTCACCACACCAACAGCCACTAGGCTGTCGGAACTCTGGTAGAACAGGGTGCTAGCTTTTCTTTCAAACCATTTCATCGGGAAGACACTGAATTATGCAGATCAATACCAATATCATGATGGCCCACAGCATGGTTAGAACAGCTTAAGAACAAAGAATAGATACTTAAAAGTGGACCCGAAAAAGACAAGAGTTGATGTTGCTGGGCTGGGGAATGATTTCTGAAATCTTCTTAGCAATGACTTAGAGAACAACCCATTGTTCTCCAGCTTTGTCCTCTCTTTAAAGATACACTGGAATTTCTGCCTGACATCAAACTCTCAGAATAGCAACAGCCATGAGTATAATCTTCTGCCATGCCTGGGTGGTGAAGAATTTGTCTATCCATGAGGACAATGGCCTGACCTTGACTATTTATGCCTACATTACATCTTGGCAGAACCATAGCCCATGATAGACCTGGCACAAAGCCTTCAATACTTTAGAAACTCCAGCTAATACAAGGTGTTGCATTTTATACTATTATGAGGAGAAGGTGCTACCATCAGCAACTGGTAGTGTTGTCTGTCTCTAACCTCATACTGGTTCCTCATATCCATTATTGATTTTAGTTTCGGCTTTTGGTTCTTAACCACAGGTTGCTCAATGGGCTGGGTCCAGATTATCTGAAAAAAACCCACTCAAACCTCCAGGAAACAGACACTGGTTGACAACTCCCCTCTGTGCACAGTGGAACTGCCTAAGGTAAGATAAGCACATCTGACCTGAGATTGGAGTGATACACCCCCTAAAAGTAGATTCCTACCATCTGCTTCAAGCATAAACTGCATTTCTTAAGCCTTCTCTTCTCTAAATATAAATACATAGTAACATATGGCTTTCCAAACCAAACAAAACCAAATACATAAGAGAAATTGTTTTTTAAAAATTGCCCCTGAAGAGTCTTTCACTATTCCTGACCTACTGCTTGTGGAAGATGAGTGAACAACCACCGTATTGTTGATAGCAGTAGCCTTGTAAATATGCTAGCAGAAGGCTTTCAGAGACTGATGATTAGATCAAATCACGTGTACAGCAGAACAGAATTCCCAAGTTAATACCAAGTGCCTTTCCCCAAAGCACTCAGTTTTTCCCCTCTAGAAGCTCACACCTGGGTACCACTCTCACACAGCACTATCACAGGCAAGCATCCTGGGAAACAATACACAAATAAGCCCACAAAACACTTCAGAACTCTTGTATCAAACACTGGCAAATTGGTTTTTAACCAGAATACAATGTACCCAGCACATATAGGCTTGCTTTTGCTATAACCCCGGTGTGCTCATTTCCATCTAAATACACAGAAAGTTCTTCACTTTGGAGCTATTTCAAAGAGGGGTTTATATCTGGAATGTAGGTAGAAAGTGAAAGCCCTGGGCGTGCTTGTATATCAGTTCTGCTAAATGATTTGTGCATACCACAGACATACAGAGGTCTGCCTCAGTATGCAACCTTACGTTACCAAATCCATACCTTGGACCAACTTTTGGAGAACTTGAGGGCAACACAGTTCTTTGGAAAATGGAAACACTGTAACAGACTGGCTGTAGCTGAGGGCTTGAAAGTCCTAACTCAGGGTACCATCCCTGGGAAAACTGGTCATCTCAGCTGTGACAAACGTCACTCATATTCACCAATCTGCAAATGAATTGCAGAGCTGCCTTCTACTCTCAAAGCGCTCCCTATGCTGATGCTTGCGAAGATGCAATGAGTCCAATAGAGCTGCAAAGAATCCTTGGTAAGATTTAGGGGACTGCATCCCCTGGCACCGAGTCACAGAGTGGCAAGATGGTGTGACAACCCACCCACACAACCTGTCACAGGCATCAGCTGCACCTCCAGCCAGGAATGAACAGCCAGGATTGCACGTTGTTCTCTCCCCAAGTCACTCACTTTGCCATACTGGAGAATGTCAACATGCTGCTGTATATAGGGTTAGACCTACATGTTTGTAACTAAAATAACAGAAAACATTGTAGGAGTGTTGAAAAATATTTTCTGATGTGTTTTGCTTTAAGAGAAAAAATAGTATCCTTAAAAAGTCAGCCGTCTTCTAAATCTTGCACTCTACTATTTCTGCTTCGTTTTCTCCCACCTAAATGGCAACTATGCTTTAAAGCACCAAGTACTGTATACTTAATAAATTATAAAGTCAATCTTCATAATTTCTCTTCTCATATATTGGTCAGAGATGGTTTCAACACAGAAAGATATATGAGAACCAACCTAGGTCTTCCTCCAACAAAGCACTTAAGCACACACTTTGGCATGTCAGCATCCCAGATGAAGACAGTGGGATATATTTCAAGTTATGCACATGTTTCATAATCTTGTTGAAGTTCAAAGACAACATATGGCAGAAAAAAAATCCAATATCCATATAACTAAGATTATGGTAGTAACTTCTACCGAAATTCCATAGACTTAGGAAAATACTTGCTTTGGTTAATTCAGCAATGTTCCCTTTGGAGACAGTGACAAAAAAATACCTTTATTAGAACATAAATTTGACCCAGCTCCATTTAGATGGAAGCAAAACTCTTTTTATCTCCACTGGAAACGGAGCTCAGTAATTAAATATAAGACTTCTTATAACTGAAGCATGATCCCAAAAAGAAAATCTGACAGTAAAATCGTGAGACACTGCAAAATCTTAATATTTAGCTATTCATAACTCTACACTTGCCAGGAAATCATGTTCTAATATCCTTTACAATTTCCACATAGAGAACTTACACTCCTAGGATGTATCAGTATGCCCCTGACATTTGTTTAAGGGTCAAATAAACAATGGTACTGTTATTTCAATCAATTTAGAAAGCTCTTAGATGATGCTTCCAGCAATGCTTGGGATTAGTTTTGTGGTTGACATGCTTTTTTCAGAGCAGCGTTGGATTTTACTGTTGCTTTAATGCATTTTCCCCTTCTCATCACAATTCTGTTGCCACTATTCTACCAGATATCTGAAATAGTTCTGCACTAATAAGAAGTACTGGTTGTCCTGGGACAGCATCCAGAAAAGATACATACATTTAGAGAGCTTTGAAATATCGCAGCACTTCCCAAAAATACAAGCTAGTCATTGCAACCACCTTGGCAATGGCAAGCCTGGAAAAGCTGATAGTGGATTTAAAAAAGAGGAGTATATCACAGTACTTTAGCAGGGCTGTAGCTAGGACAAAAAAAAAAAAAAAAAAAAAAGTAAAAAAAAAAAAAAAAAGGTAGTACTTTTGTTTCCATGTCCAGAAAATGCTGGCAAATACAGAATAAAAGAGTGCAATACTGAGTCATCTAAACCTGTTAATTAGCCACACCACAGAGAATCAGCCCTTCTCTGGTGTTCATTCACCTTCACTCACACCTTGTTTGCCTTCCTCATGACCACGATGGGTAAAACATTAGACAGACTGTGTGGCATATCAGAAAGTTTTTGTTTCCATGTCCAGAAAATGCTGGCAAATACAGAATAAAAGAGTGCAATACTGAGTCATCTAAACCTGTTAATTAGCCACACCACAGAGAATCAGCCCTTCTCTGGTGTTCATTCACCTTCACTCACACCTTGTTTGCCTTCCTCATGACCACGATGGGTAAAACATTAGACAGACTGTGTGGCATATCAGAAAGTAACTACCGAGCATGGATTTCTGCTGATGGCAGGGCTTTTTAATGCTTGAGGCACAGGCACAACCAAGTCATGTGTAAATGGCAACCTTGGCTCCACATTTTAATTATTTTGAAATAAAATAATGTTAAGTTCCAGTAAGTAGCACAATGCAAGGGAACGGATCCTAGAAACAACCACACAGAGACAAATCATTTAGCTATGTACAGTAACATGCAGTCACGACACAATTAAATATTCATAGACTCAAAGGAGACGAAATTCTGTGTTCATCTATCACAATATGTAAACCACCGGTTATCATTTTAAAAATAAAGCTCTTGTATCCACCTTATTAAACCGTACAGGCCCCGTTCAAATGATCAGTCGTCGATACTCTCTTTTAATTAAAACAATAGGGCAGATTTTACCGAACGGTAACAAATCTAAGAGTGTAGGAGGCAAACGCTGAAAACTCAGGGTCTACCGGCTACAGTTAGAGATACAATTTTTAAAGATACCTTGTATTTCTCATGATAATTGGAACTCTAGTCATGCAAATATGTGGTGTGACATAGTTGTTGCACTGATTTATTGCATCGCTGGTTTACATTCCTTCATTGTGTCACTGTTCTCTTCCACATTTGCAAGAAAACCAAACTGTAGTAAAACTAGTTGAAGAAACACGGCTCAAATCCAGTACACGGCAACATTGCTTTTTTCACGTTTCCTCTAGGATTATAGTCTGTTTGGGGGTATCTGTGCATTCAGGGAATTACTCGGATTCCAACAAAATATAAACGGATGTGTTTTACAGTCTAGCACACACGGATCACACCTCGCAACCATCCCCGGATTACGACGAAACTTACACGTTTATCAGTCTCTGCCCGTTACAGACCTACAGACACGGCAGAATTCATCGGCTTCAGTTTAGCAACCCCACGCCGAGAAAAATGAATGGAAACGAAGACAGTGCCCACAGACAAAAGCACCGATCAATGCACTCCGCTGACATTATCTTAATGGCAACCTCTTTCCATCCCATCCTCCCTACTTTCCGATCCTCCCGGC
>NW_008687809.1:0-318 GCF_000695815.1 Acanthisitta chloris
GGATCCCACTTGCCTGGCCTCACTTCCCATTGTCAACCTCCTTTAGTAAAGAACAGTCCAATCGGTCCGCAATATCAGCAACACAGGCAGAGTCAGTAACCACATTTAAAGGCACATGAGGAAAGCACTGAAAAGCCATAATCACAGCACACAGTTCGACCAGTTGAGGAGAACCTGTTTCATGGCCTTCCAGGGTCTGCCAATCCACACCCTCTTTCCACGTTACAATAGCTTTACCTGTCTTGCCAGATCCATCAGTAAAAACAGTGAGACCTTTAAGCGGCACATGGCTACTGCTCGGTTTCAGTGATAAACCTG
>NW_008687810.1:0-445 GCF_000695815.1 Acanthisitta chloris
CATAATCAAATCTGAGTCCTTTTCTAATTGTTTACTTAGCGCAATTAGGTAACTGTATATCTGTTGGTTACCCATTTCACTCACTGTTGCAGGACTGCTGATATTTGTTCCATAAGGTCTTCCATATAGGATTTCAAAAGGGCCAATTTTCTCTTTAGACCTTGGCTTTACCCGAATTCTAATTAACACTATGGGTAAAGCTTGATACCAGTACAGATTTGTTTCTTGATAAATTTTAGCTATTTGTTGTTTGATGAAGTGATTCATTTTTTTCAACTTGCCCACTTGCTTGTGGATTATATAGAGTGTGTAGTTGCCAATTAATGCCTAATGCTGTACTAACTGCTTGCACTATTGTCGTGGTTTAACCCCAGCAGCAGCCAAGAACCACGCAGCCTCTCACTCACTCCCCCACCAACGGGATGGGGGAGCGAATCAGAAGGGT
>NW_008687810.1:489-2361 GCF_000695815.1 Acanthisitta chloris
CCTTTCTTGGAAGTTCAGAAAAATCAATTTGCCATACATCACCTGGGATATTGTCCTCTACTAATTACTCCCTGTGGCTCCTGGTTCCTGTATTTGGATTGTTTCGCAAACATGCTTCACATTGTGAAGTAACTTGTTTTATAGTAGTATATAATTTTGGCCCTACTATTCCAGTTTTTAAATATTGATATAGAGCATCTAATCCCCAATGCGTTTTTGCATGCTCTGCCTTAACAAAATGCCACATTAATTTCTCAGGTATTACAAGTTGTCCATCCTTTAATCTTCCCCACCCATTTTCTAACAATTCTCCATCATCTTGATTTTTCACTTGTCTGTTCTCATCTACTTTTTCTGGTATTAAAGCTGTTACCAACACCTGTTTGTTCTTTTGCGCTTCTTGTCTGGCCTCATAATCTGCTTTTCTATTTCCTATTTCAGGGACAGTGTTACCTTTCAGGTGCCCTCAGCAGTGCATGATTGCCACCTGTGATGGGAGTTGAACTGCCTCCAGGAGTCGCAGGATTTCTTCTGCATGTTTGACGGTTTTCCTGTGAGCAGTCTTTCCAGATGACTCCATGGGCATGTACCACACCAAAGGCATACATAGAATCAGTCCATATATTAATTGGCTTTCTTTCTGCCAGTTCCAAAGCTCTGATGTGAGCTATCAATTCAGCCTTCTGAGCTGAAGGTTTTGTTGGTAAAGGTTTGGAGTCTATTACCTCTGTGGTGGTGGTCACTGCGTACCCAGCCATCCTGGTTCCTTGTTCACCAAAGCTGCTGTCATCCATGAACCATTCCGGGGCTCCAGGAAGGGGTTCTTCTTTAAGGTCAGGGCGACTGTCATTCCCAAAACGGTCCGGAGTTCCTTCGCAGTCCAGGATTTGGGTGTCTGGCAAATGGATTCTTTCAGTGCAGTCCCTAGAGATCGCTGTCCCCCTGAAACTTCATCCACACATTGTAGCAATACTCCTTCCCCAGGTGCTGACTGCCATTGCTTTAATTTTTTTTAGCCAATTGATTCCTAAAAATGGTGGGGCTGTTTTTGAACCCTTGAGGTAACACTGTCCAGGTAAGCTAGATCTTTCTTCATTCAAAGGCAAATATTTTCTGGCTCCCTTTCATTAGGGGGAGGCAGAAAAATGCATCTTTGAAATCTATTACTGTAAACCAAATCAAAGTATTTCTCAATTTTGTTAATAGTGTATAGCGGTTAGCTACTACTGGGTGGAGGCTTTCTGTAATTTCGTTTATAGCCCTCAAGTCCTGAACGAATCAGTAAGTCCCATTTGTTTACCTATTACAAATTTGAGTGGTTTCAAAAAGAAAGCGTTTTCTGAATGGCCAGTAGCACCTACTACTTTTATAAATTCATCACTTTTTGCGACTAATTCTTGGTTTAAAACAAAAAATGAGGCTCCAGTATCCAATAAATTCTTAGTTGTGTGTGGAATCTCTTCATGCCCCCCTGGAATCCTATGCTGTTTCATTATTCTTTGCTCCAAATTGGTACAAACCATCAGAAAGATTCAAAGTCAGTCCCATCAAAATATCAATCCCAACTATGTATTCAGGGACAGGAACAATTATAGCTGAGTAAGATCGCTTTGGGAGGTTCCCTATTTTCATTTCAATTTCTGTTTGCACAGTTTCCGTTTGTTTCCTCCTCAAACCTGTAATTAATACAGATTCCCCTTTAAATTTCTTAGGGTTTCCATATATTAAAGAGGGCTTACACTCCAGTGTTAACCAAGGCTTTTACAGTTTGCGAGGATCGGTTTTCCAAAAGGCTTAAAACTCCACATGGGGCTGACGATCCTTTTACACCCATTGCACTGGACTTTGGTCATTACTTCACTTTTGTTTATT
>NW_008687811.1:0-235 GCF_000695815.1 Acanthisitta chloris
AACGGGAAAGCCAGTGGGGCCCCCCAGCCGCGTAGTTGCCCCCCTGACCTGCCCCACCTGCCCCCAGATCAAGATGGACTCCCAGATGACCAAACAGGCTCTGAACGAGATCGAGACGCGACACAACGAGATCATCAAACTGGAAACCAGTATCAGGGAACTGCACGACATGTTCGTGGACATGGCCATGCTGGTGGAGAGTCAGGTACGGCCGGGGCAACTGGGGCAACTGGGG
>NW_008687812.1:0-3535 GCF_000695815.1 Acanthisitta chloris
GGTGTGAGGGGAGCGAGAGGTGTGAGGAGTGTGAGGAGTGTGAGGGGAGTGCGGGGAGTGCTGAGCTGTGCGGGCTGTGGGGAGTGCTGGGTGTGCTGAGCTGTGCGCGCTGTACAGAGTTCGGTGTACTGAGGTGTGTGGAGCTGTGCTCGGAGCCGCGGGATGTGCTTCCCTCGCACGCTGTGCTGTTCTGCCTCTGTGCCCTGCGCGGGGCTAGCTGTGCCCGTCGGCATCCAACTCAGACACACAGAATCACAGAATCCCAAAGGGACCCACAGGTATCATCCAGTCCAACTCTTGGCGCTGCACAGGACATCCCCCAAAATCACACCCTGTGCCTGAGAGCATTGTCCAAATGCCTCTTGAATTCTGTCAGGGTTGGGGCTGTGAGCACTGCCCTGTGGAGCTGTTCTAGTGCCCAAACACCTCTGGGGGAAGAACCATTTTCTAATATCCAACTTAAACCTGCCCTGACACAACTTCAGACCATTCCCTGGGTCCTGTCCCTGGTTGCCAGAGAAAAGAGTTCAGTGCTGCCTCTCCACTTCCTTCCATGAGGAAGTTATATCCAGCGATGAGGTCTCCCCTCAGTCTCCTCATCTCCAGGCTGAACAGACCAAGTGCCTCAGCCACTCCTCATGTGGCTTCCCCTCAAGCCCTTCACCATCTTCATTGCCTCCTTTGGACACTTTCTAATAGCTTAATATCTTTCTCACATTGTGGTGCCCCAAACTGCACACAATATTCAAGGTGAGGCTGCACCAGCACAGAGCAGAGCAGGATAATCAGCTCCCTCAACCATCTGGCAACGCTGTGCCTGATGCACCCCAGGACACAGTTGGCTCTCCTGGCTGCCAGGGCACTGCTGACTCACTCACCTGCCCTGACCTCACCCTGCTGGGGAAGCCCAGGCAGGAAGCTCTGCCTGGGTCAGGCTCCTCAGCACGTGGGATAAGTGACACATCTGTCCTCAGTGTGCTGGGCATGGACTCTGTGCTGCCGTAGGACAGTGGATCTGTGCCTTCTGCTGTTTAAAGCAGTTGTTTTCCCCTTGGTCTCTGGGGTATCCTGGTGTCTGTGCCTCCCCAGGTGGGAGATACCCCAAAACACACAACCAAGCTGTGTCACTGTGGGTGGGATTGGGCAGTCCTGTGTGCTTGGGGCAGGTGTCTCTCCAGATCAGTGCTGGGGGAGGAAAAAAACCTCTTACAGCTTCTTGACTGAACAGACACCACCACGGCATTAATTTGCCCTCTGAGCTTTCTCCAGGAGTATGTGTTTCTGTCTGAAATAAATCATTATGGGCAGCAGAGACCTGACAACAAGGAGGCTGGTGCTTTTCCATCCTGTTGAGGTGAGGAGATGCTCTGAGGAAGGCAGAGTTGGATCCTGAGGCTGCTCTGTGGGTTGGACCCAAAGTACCCACGGAATGTGTATCCTAGGCTGATTTCCTGGGGCCAAGGCTGCACACACCTATGCTTTGCCCCTCTTAAGTACCACATCTCTATTGTGCCCTCTCTCTATTTTGTATCAGGTCCCTCTGCCTCTGTTGAGTCTGTTCACCAGTAACATCCTTTTTGTCAGATCAATTCTAGCTTGCTTTATTTTTTTGCATCTAATCCAACCCTTCTGGAAAGAGCTGAAGCCTATATATAGCCTAGAAAATACTTAAGTGAGGCAGATGGAAATTCAGGTCTTTTCTCTCTCTGTCATTAAATTACTGAATCATTCTCTGTATGTTTCCTCTTCTCAGATTCAATGGTGAACTAAATATCCTCTAAGTCTGGAAGAGTTACAACAGAAAAAAAATGGAGTATGGCACACCAAGTTAATTAGTAGCTAAACCAGCACCTAACATGGGAGAATGTGTTTAGATCTCCCTCCAACAGAGTTAAGATCTGCCCATGGGCTGGGAGAGTGCCCTGGCCAGTGAGCTAGGGGGTTGCACAATGAGGGTGTGATACAGATACATAATTCCAACTGAGGATTTAGCATCCTCCTTGGAGCAGGCATTAAGTTTAAGCACCCAGGAATGCAGACTGGCACAGCAAAATGGAGTTCCAGCTGCCTTACTTCAATGCCTGAGTCCAAAGAGTTGCTGCACCAGAAGGTGTGTAAAACAAACCTTCATGTACCCTGGTACTGCCATGAGTGCCTTGCCTAGGCACTCGCTTGTTGGGGTGCACTAGTCCTGCCTGCTCAAACATGACATTAAACAGGACTGTCTTCTTCTAGCTGAATATCTACGAGCATCCAATTGTTTTCTAGCCCAAAGTGGTTTTAATAATTGGATTTATTTTTTTTTTGAGAAAACCAGCCTCAGCTTGAAGGGCAGTCTCTACTCTTTGCCTTTATCCCAGGGCTCTGAAAAACTTAAGGCAAGAGCTGTGGGTCGGAATTCCCTGAGAGAGAGAGAAGGAGATGAAATTTGCCTCTCCTATGTAGGGAAGCAGCAGCACTGCCATTTTAGAAGAAAATAGTAGTTGCTTTTGTATGTGAGAGACTTGACCTGTAAGTTACACAGAGTCTGAAGCTCTCTGCCATATTGCCAGGAGGCATCAAATAGCTTTAAGCAATCTGTTTAATTTAATGTGCACCAGTTTCTCTGACTCCAAAATGAACACAGTGATTCTTGCCATGAAAAATGGCTATTGATCCAGTTCCTGTGCTTGGAAAAAACCCACACAAGTGCAGACTAAGTGTATTATTTGGCGTGTGTTTTGCCTTTAGTGCCTTAAAACTAGCTGTTCTATCTTGATTGATGTGGGATATCCTCATCTCACTGTTGAGCATGACCATGGGCTCCAAGAATTATCCTCTCCTTCCGAGTACTTCTGCTTCTGTAACGTAGTAGAAATATGAAATCACCTGCTTCACCATGGGGCTGAGATGAATAGTTTATTAATATTTGATCAGATAGTGCTTTGAAAGCAGCATGCTGTAAATACATTATCAGGTGTTTCCCTCAGAGCTCAAATGAATCAGAGGAGGACAAAAATGTATCTCTCTGTGCCTCTGCTGCTTTTTCCAGATCCTGAAGAGAAGCAGACTGTTGTAGATGTGAAGTCATTGCCTGGAGCATTTTTCAGAGGGGGAAAAAAGAAAGGAAGAAATGATGTGTTTCAGAATACAGTGTGATTTATAGAAGGAGCTGAGCTCTGCCCACACCGTGCCCTGACATGCAGTGCAGAGAGGCCAGAGAGGCTGCTCCTTCAGAAGACGACACACAGTTGTCATGCTGAGCCTGTCAGCTCGGTGCCCTTAGCTTCACCTTTTCTTAAGCCCTGCAGAGCACAGCCGCATCCCAGTTTGGGAACTGTTGAAGTACATACTTTGTGTTTCAAGACCTGTGTTTTCAGCACTGAGTAGGTTTTACAGGGCTAACTGAATTTCCCATAAAGTATCTTAAACCCTGGAGTTCTGCAGTTTCCAGTGGAAGAGATTGTGTTGTGTTCAGTAAAAGCAAAGATTTAATCCAGCATGAGGAAGATTTCTCCCCAGCTGTCACTTCTTGTCATCCTGGAGGCTATTCCAC
>NW_008687812.1:3580-13736 GCF_000695815.1 Acanthisitta chloris
TGTTATAATCTCATAGCTGAAATTCACTGAATCTAGACACCTGCCTTGTTCAGAAATCATCCCATAAACCAGCTTTAAATAGTATTTGCTAATCAGGACAGTATTAGCATAAATTTGACTTAATGGGGAAGAATGTATCAGGTGCAAAGTTATTAACTGGATTGAAACCAGGTGTTAAAATAGCTGTGTTTTTCTAATGCCTCACCCTCAGATATCAAATAGGGTTCCAGTCAGGGTTGTTGAGTTGAGAATATCTGATTCTGAGTCTGGGCAGCCCAAGGGGTCAGATAATGTGGTGCCTGTGGTCTTTGGCTGGCAGAGCATGGCAGAACTTCAGAAGTTGACTGTAACCACTGTGTTTTGGCTAACACTTTATCTACAATTTCTATCACGGACTTTAGAAAATCTTGAGCTGTGAGCCACTCACCCTGCCTCCCCCTGATGGTCAGTGGAGAGACACACACATTCCTGAGGGTGGTTTGTTGTGTTCTCAGAGAGGTGTCTGACTGGGGTGAGCTGAATTCCTGTGCTGGAAGGAGCTGAATGACTTTCTTGACTGTTTGTGTCTCCTCATCGGCTGTAAAGTTTGGAGAGGGTGACTGTCTTGTACCTGAGTGGATAAAACATAGACACGTAAGAAATGGATTCTCAGTGTTGTTTTCAATTAATGAGAGTTTTTCAGTGATGTAGGAACATTCCTGCCCAGTTCCAGCTCTGATAATTTCAATCAAAAAAAAAGAGGAAGGCATAGCCACATCACATTACATGAAATAATACCTATACCACAACTATATCAAGGGTTAATTCATATTTTTCTTCTTTGTTTGAAAAGAAAAACACAGTCCCACAAAAACATTCAACAATGTGGTGAAAAATGCAGTATTTTTTACAAAACCCACCACAAACTTTGAAAATCAGAGAGTTTAGGCTCCAAAGCTCAGTTTTAGTTCTGCTTTGACAAACCTTTTTAGCGTTAATATACAAACTACACATGCATTGGAACATAATACATTAATTTATGCTTTACAAGGCTTGAGCTATACAGGACAGAATGTATTGATGCTATGAAAAGAATCTCTATGGGGTGCAAAAGTTGTTGGGCACAAGATTGTCTAAACCATGGCTGAATATACTGTGTACACAGGAGCAACAGGATTGTATCTCCTCCTGCCTGAAATGATTGTTAAGTGTTTGACAGCCTTGCAGGGCACTGCAGTGGGCACTGTGCTAAGCACTGTGGGGTTGTCCCAGGAGTGCCACGACCCATGTGTTCTCACAGTGAGCACATTGCCAGGCCAATGGAGCAAACAGTTACAGGGTCCCTGCTGAGATGGTTAAAAAATATTAAAGGAGTAAGATTTATAGGTGAGGCTGCATTTTCAACGGCTTCTAGCTCCTGCACAGCAGCTTGACTGGGGAGATGAGATATGAGAGGTAGTAAATTTTTCCTCCAGCTTCTTGCTTCTTGCTTAACTTCTATGCAGAGACTGAGCACCTGGTGTGAGATGAATTATTGACGTTAGGACATCCCAGGTAAGGGAGTCTAATCTCTATTGGTGCTGAGCATTTGAAATACACTGAAGTAGAAAGACTGTGGTGTGGTTGCACTCATGACAATTACGACAGAAATTCTTTAAGCTCGAAAGAGGTCTCCATCCTTTATGGAAGTGGCATCCCAGCACACGATGATGCTTCACCAACAATCTTGTTTTCTTGAGAGTTATTAGTAAATCTGCATGCTAATTGTAAATACAAATTAGTACCTGAGGGGGAAACTGTAAATTAAATAGATGGATGCAGATGACTAAACACATTTCAATGACGTTTGCTGTCAGTAGAGCTCAGGAAAAAAATACCATACTGTAGAGCTAATATGCATATGTATAATTATGTTTTAAATGACTGCAAGTATTTGGCCACTATATTCCAGTGTGGATTATAGGGTAGGATTGTGTAGGTGTAGAATATAAGGAAATGGAAGCTCCATATGGTTCAGATGGAAGAGATCTTAAAAATTAAATGCTTTGCACTTTCCAAGCTCACAGTGTGTTTTCAGCTATTTAAGGCTATTTGTATGTTTCAGTCTGAGCCTTTTCATTTCAATTCATCTCGTTTTAAGATTGGGCTTGTTGAGCAGAGAGACTGCTGGCTGGAACTTTGTGAGTCATGCATTTGGCTCAGTCAGGGTTGGAGAATGAGCATACCAGCCTTAGGTATCAGCAGTCCTTGAATTCTAGCCAAGAAGAAGGAGAGCAATAATCATATAAAATCAGTTGCAAAATCATAAATTTGAAATATTTGGGAAAAAATATGAAAAGAAAATGCAAAGAGGGATAGCTGAGCTCCATTGTTATTACTGTTTTGTGTGCTATTGTGCACAAGGTAGTCTGTGAAGCTCCAAAATGTTTTATTGGTGGGTAAATGACAGACAGACACTAAAGCTAGGGCAGTTTTTGATCTTCACAAATCTTAATTTTAGCTCTTCACCAATAGGAGCTATGATTCATGTAGCCCATTTTTTCCCTCCAGTGAAGTCATGAACTTGCAGAGAGTGTGGGTTAAGGACTAGCTGATGAATCGCAAGCTTCAAGTGTTGCAGACAAAACAGAATCTATATATACATAGCTTTTGAGATGGTTTTGCCTCTGCAAATTATGCTTTTCCTTCTCTTTTCTGTAGTACTCTTTAAATGCTAGTGTAAATAAATCAGTGTGTGCCTTTTCAGTGCCCCTCCTGATGAGGAGTGATTAATAACTGTGCTATACCTTACCTGTCTGAAAGCCTGCAGTGCTCCTGCCAAGGCTACTTATTTTTGTCTCAGTAGAATCTTCCTCAGAGAAGTGGAAAAGTTGAGGACAAACATTTAAAATACTTTCATTTTCCTTCTCCTTTGAGGTAATTTCACACTGGGGGAGCTAAGGGGGTGGGGTTATAGCAAATCATACTGGCTTCTGAGTGCCTCTGACGCCAAGAGATGCTGAAGAAGAATCATTTCTACTTCAAAGGGTGGATATTTTTAGTGAGCAGTGTCTTAATCAATAAAAGAATGTCCACACCACTCACAAGCTGAGCTTATATCTGCAGGAAAACGGGTTTTTTTCACAGCCACTGGATACTCAAGAAATGAGAAAAGTGATTTTCTGTACTAAAGAAAAAAATTAATCTCTTCCTTCAGCCCTTCTGTGATCTATCACTTGAGGAGAAACATAGTTGGATGCGTTCCCAGGGCAGTGGCTACATCTGGCAGCTAAAAAAATCTCCTGTGTGTCTGCTTCTTGAAGCATGAAGTCAGTGATGGTTGCTGTCATGTTTTTTTTGTTTGGTGTTCAAAACTTGCAGTCACACTGCACAGGAAGTGTGATGTCAGGAGAGGATGAGCTCTGACCCCAAGAATTTGCAGCTCTTGCATGGCCCTAGCAGAGTGTGCAGGAGAAGGGGAAATCTCTGGACAGGCACCTGACTGGGATTCCCTCCAGCTCACTAGCTTGCTTCAGCCTCTTGCTGCTTTGCTTCAGGCTGACTCTGGGATTCCCTCCAGTCCAAGTTGCCACAGCACAGCGAAGTTTCTGTGGAAAACACCACATAACTGCTTTGCTTTTCAACAGGAGTTTTTTCCTCCATACAGAATCTGTTGGTCCTTTGCTCCTCAGCTCTTTCCTTTGGTCCTTTCCTTGTTGTGCTGTGTGGCACTGGTTGCTTCTTACCTGGCATATTTGTCTCTCTCCTGACACAGGCCCAGATAGAGATATGTCATGTGAAAAGGAAAAATTACCAATGCAATGTCTGTGCTTTTATTCCTACACCATCTTTGACATCAAAGTCTTGCCCAAAATACTAGCACAGTAAAGCAACAGGGATTTTCCACACACAGTAGTATTTTGATTGTTTAAAAATAGACTTCCATCTTTAGAAAGTATATTGCATTTTCTCTTTTATGGCTTAATGATTCATTGTTATGACGAACTTAATCAATCTGATGAGTCCATGTTCAATGTTCTGGCAAATACAATCAGCCCTGGAGTGTCTTCTTGCTCCCCAAAGGCACATTGTTTCTGTGTTTATTTCATTCTGATGTTTTATCATGAAACCATATTTCTTTTCCGTGAAGAAAAATGCACTATTCTGAGACATACACTGAAAGCCATGTGCTTAATTTGCTGAATATGAAGTGGTCTTTTTATTTAACAAGTGAAAGGAGAAGGTTATAGAACAAAAAGTCTGGCTAGGTAATGGGTGCAGAAGTTACAGAGAGAACAGGGAAAAGATTGATCTCATGAAAAAATCACAGGGCAGATTTAAAGACAGTTTGTAGTAATAAAAAAGACTCTTAGACACTCCAAGACAAGTCCTGTGTCTCATTTCTAAAAATGATCCATGCAATGTCCATTCGTTTGAGTACAAGATCAGGATCTACTTTCCATAACTCATTTCTTGCTTCTGAACCTTCGTTTTGTGTTCTTTAATGTCACTTGTCTGCCAGATTATTCTGGGGCCTTTGAAGTGCAGAAAGATTGGTCTATTTTCAGGCTTGACTCCCATGCAGAGTTCCAGCATGCGCTGCAAGTCTTTGGGGGAGGGATTAGTCTCCTAAAAATATGGAGCATGTTACTGAGTACTATAAAATAATGAATAAAAATGAAAGCAGAGATATTCTAGGCTAAAAAGAAAAACCAAACCAGTAACGTAAGTATATCTAATATGTGATGTTGAGTCTGCTAAAGAGGATCATTATTTAACAAGCATTGCTTTTTTTTTTGCACGTCTCAGTACCTGATTCTGTGAAGACAGGAATGAGTGCATGGAGCAGCAGAGCTGACCCTTTCTGTTCCTGAGCCTGCAGTGTGCAGTGCTGTGTACCTTTCCTACTGCAGGAGAGGCAAGAAAAACTTAACAGATGAGCACTCTGTGTGTCAGGATGATTTAGACTCAGAGCTCTACTTAAATGTTGTTGTGTTTGCACATTTAATAATAGTCTAGTGCTGGGCAGGACATAATTACTTGTTCTCTAAAGCAATATTGTCCTTAGAACTCTGATGATGTGAGATCATCTCTACATCTTCAGTTTAAGTGACACACCCAAGGTCAGACATTATCCATATATATTCTTACTATCATATTCTGATAGGAATTGTCTTTAAGATCCATGCATAGACAGTCATGTCCGTGACAGCTCTTTAATGCCAGGTAAGACCTTTGGTATTCCCTTTATTATGCAGTACCAGTGGTTAGCCATAGCAGTAAGTGAATTAACAATAGTTAAGGTTAAAATAAAATGGTACTATATTTTAAGTGATGTCAGTTAATTTAAATTTATAGTTCTAACAAACCTTAGATCGTACCAAACTACAACAGTTCTTGAATTCTGATAATCATGCAGCTATATAAAATATTATCCTTCTGACAGTAGAAATCCTAATCTTAGTATGCTAAGATTTACTGCTGAACTCCTTCAGCTCACTCAGGGGAGACTTATGATAACAGTATGACTTTTAACCAATGGAAAAATGCAAAATGAAAAAAAAAAATTTAAATTGCATCTGATAGAAAGGTATTGTTGGACAGGTTCTTCCTGTGCTATTGCCATGGGAGCTGAGTTGTAGTTTGATTACACTTGGATGTTAATAAATATTTAGTTTCACTTCCACTCGGGGCCTGTTTTCCATGAAATCTCTCAAGATCAGCAGAGGGTTTTTCTGCTTCCTTGATGATTATGAAGTCCTGTCAGTCAAAACACTGCAACTCACAACTTCCTCTGGTTTCAGCTGAATCTCACTGCCTGTGCCTCAGATAACCAGGCAGCAAATTTCCCTGGGTGTCACACCAGTACTGATATTTATCTGTGTCAGTATTACACAAGTTCCTTATACTCTCCATGACTTTCTCACTTTGCATTTCAGGAGTTAAAGACAAGGCTTCATGTCCCTGGAGTTGGAGCACTCAGAGACATGACACGTTAACTAAGCTCTCTAAGTGGCTCTCTAATTTCAGGGTGGGTTGCATGACATTGACAGTGTAATTTAAAACTACAATTCTGAGCTTTTTCATCTCTTTTTCTAGCACACATTTCCATAACCTTCTTGTATCATAGAAGAGGAAAGAAAGAATAATTTCCTGTGTTTTTTTGGACAGAAGATGTAACTTACCATCCACATCAACCTCCCTTCTGCACCACACAGTAATGTAAACAGGCAGATGTGTCAACACATGGAATATGGGTTTCCTTGTACTCTCCTGTGATGTGTCTGGTGGCTGTAGTCAGAGAGAGCATTTTTGTCTGGATGAAATGATGAAATGGATCTAATCCAATACAGGGAGACCCAAGCCTGGTTTTGGCCAAGTCATTCCATGTCCAAGGGCTTAGTTTCTCCATCAATAAGATGAAGGTAATGTACTGGTCTCCTTTTAAAGTGATACCAGATTTATAGAGGTGAAGTGCTGCCAAAGAACATTTTATTATCAAGTCCTTCATCCCTGGAGTTTGGATTAAGGTGAAGGCATTTGCCTTGTGCTCATTTGTTCTTTCTGAAATATCTATCTGCTTTGTATTTATTTTTAGAAGATGGCATGGGTTTTGAGGCTCAAGGATACATTTGCTTCCTGCACTTAGGAGCAGCTGCCTCACTTTGTTGACCCTTTACAGCCTCAAACTGTCTCAGCTACAGGAGAGTTTCTGGCATGACTCATCCTGGAATTGCAGCTTCCAATAAGATGCATCAGGGGAGCAGAATTGGAAGGTAAGCAGGATTTCCCACTTTTGATCCCATTTCTGGCTGAGATTGAATACCCCATGGTCTTAGATTCTGTATCTCTTCAGTTGAAGACTCTTCTCAGAAGTTTTTGCCCCTCAGAAAACCAGGGTGAAAACTGCAGAGCCTACAGAGCTGGTGTCCAGCTGCTAAGTGCCCAGTGGGTGGGTCCCAGCTGGGCTTGAAAATGCACTCAGTGCTCTGCCTGACTTGTATTAACGGTGGGGTTTATACAGGTGGAGGTACAGCCTTCTGTTTGTCCTACAGCTGCCATCCTTCATCCAGGGTCAGAACCCAAAGGTCCTATTTCCTGCTGTGGAAAAGCTCCTTCTTACTAAACTAGAAGTAGAGTGCAGAGTTGCCCTGTCCCAGGTGCAGAATCTGGCACTTGCCCTTGTTGAACTTCATTCAGTGGGTGATTGCCCAGACCTCTGATTTATTAAGGTCTCTCCTCAAGACCTCTCTGCCTTCAAGGGAGTCAACAGCTCCTCCCAATTTTGCATCTTCTGCAAACTTGCTTAGTATCCCTGCAAGTCCTGCATCCAAGTCATTCATGAAGACATTACTGTAAGGGTTTAGGTCAGTAATTTCTCCAGAATTCTGCTGATTTGAGGCAGAGGACAGAGTCATGTTAATGTAACAAAGAACCGACAGAAACAGTGTCAGCAGCCTGAACAGCAGAATGGGACCTCAGCTCTTTGCTCTGATGCTTTCTCAGGCTGCACAGAGTATCCACATTTCTTTGCCTTTAAAAGTCTCTCAGATTGGTGCCCAAGAGTAGAAATACCTGTACACGTCTTTGGAGAGGTAAAGCATGTGAATACATTGCATTCGAGTTGATCGTTACTCAAGAAGTAAGGGGGATGTGTACAAGAATATTTCCAAAGAAATTTTTTATTACTGTTGTCCTCTCCAGACCCTAATTCCTTACTCCATGCAGTAACTGGCATTCCCCACCATCAGCCAGCTATAATAAATTCATTCATACACACAAACTTCATTGTTCTCAAAGTCTTGTTTTTCTTGTTCTTAAACACACTTTAGCCACGACTGCTGTGGTTTGGTTCATGAGACACAGCCCTCTGAGCACTGCTGACCCCAAACTGAGAGAACATTGATTACTAGTTATTAGGCTCCACATATTTTCCAAATTCTTCCCATTGTTTGCTGGTGATGCAAAGGAAACATCCTGTGCCAGTTCTGTGACCACTGCAGAACAGCAATGCAGACTACACACAGAGGAGCAAACACCACGAGGTTCAGAAGCTGCACGAGCCTCAGCTGGATAAGAAGAGGAGGAAATATGGCTATATTTGGCTGGGAATTGTTTTTTGAGGCCAGGGGTACAGCAAACTGTGAATACCTGGGGAGGAACCAAGACTGACACAGTCCTCCATCCTCTAGTTTTGGCACATGCCATTAGAGGATGAGAAGGATCCTGAGCGTGGAGATTAGAAGCTGGTCATATTAGAATTTCAGGTGGAAATAAAAGCCATAAAACCAACAGGTATTAACAGAATTTAACACCATATGAATAGGCAAAAGCAAGGATTCACCTGTTAGTGTACATTTTGAAAACAGAGCTAAACAAAGACTGATATACACAGAGAGATTTCTCCACTGAGAACTAGAACTGCATGAGACAGCATTTCAAATTTTCTTCTCCCATTACTCTAAAGGCATAACGTTGTTGTTACAAATGAGAAACACCCAATGTTCCTTCCTGTGGCTTCAGCTGAATATTTGCAAAGAGGAAAAAATACATCTTTATTCACACTGGACTCAGTCTCACATACATTAAAGTCCGTAGAAATGTTGCAGCTGTTCAGGTCTCCCTGGATTCAGTCTCACATACATTAAAGTCGGTAGAAATGTTGCAGCTGTTCAGGTCTCTCCTATCTTAAATTTATTCCCTGTATCACTTTATTAATGATGTTTATCTTTTTATAGACTATCTTTTTCCACTTAGGAAACACTGCAAGTCCTCTTGTCTCAGCATTAAAAATTAGCTGTAAGTCACTGTTTCAAAGGAGCAGCTGATCAAATGCTCCTTAAATGGTTTCCAAAGTTAATTTATAACTTTGTCTATTAGTTCTGTCTCTCGACAATTTATTCTGTGCACAAGACATGGCACTGCTTGAGGAACACAGGGTCTGAAAGAGAACTGTACTGAAAAACTACATGTGCTTAAAAGTTAAACTGTAAGACCATGGCAAGAGATAGATACTGGAAGACTGAAACAGAAAATTGTCCTACTGCTGTTGCACGACATCTGCTACAAGGAGACTTCTACCAAAGCACTGGGTGATACCTCTGTCAGATGAAGGATGCTGCAGAGCTGGATCTGGGGCATAGTTTTAGCAGATACTAACAGTTCTTTTGCAGGTTGGTGTGTCCCAAAGGATTCCTCTATCACAGCCACAAAAAAGAGGCATTTGTTAAACATCGTCTCAGCAGTGACAAGACACATTAGTATTTGCTTCTTGATCTGCATGTAACTTTTTCAGTTTTCAAAATGATACAAAATATTTATAAACTAACCAAACTCCAGGAGAAACACCATTAACTGTCATTTTACTACACAAAGCATTTTATGATAATTGTTATCTATGAAGTTTTGATGCATTGTGAGATGTTTTCATGAAATGCCAACCTCCCACACTGGAACGGAGTCTGCAAAGATTCTGTATTAGGTGTGTGTGTATAGATCTATAAATAAGGATATGCAACTGTATGTAGATATTCATCTTCTGGAAATGGTTGCAATTTTCAGTTTCAGCTCTGTGTGGGAGGGCAGTTTCCTTCTGTGGAGAGGAACAACATACACATTTTGACCAGAGAGGAGAACCATGTGACTAGTACTCGGCAAGTGCTACCTGTAGGTGGCCGAGGGCACTCAGGGGCTTCAGAGGACAGCGTGGGTTGGCAGCCTGCAGAGCCCATCTGCCCTGAGAGGACACTGGGAATGCTGCTGAGCAAACCTGTAGGTTATCCTGCACCTACCCAGGATAGCAGGAAAGCAGGATGACTCACAGTGCAGCTGCTTGGGTTTGCCCAGCCTGTGGGAATGAGGGAAGAGAGCTGCAAGTACTGGGAGTGAGGTGAGAGAAATGATGATGGGTTTGGGATTGGAGGCAGTGTGGAGGATGCACGAGAGGGGCTGTGAGTTACCTGCTGTAGGTTTCCTGCTGCTCCCAGGAAACTCAGCTGCCTGGCTTCCCACAGACCTTGCTGTGTGCCACCAGTGACGCACTGTAGTGTGTTCTACTGCTGTGTGCTCACCCCTGCAGGCCAAGCAGTGTCAACGAATTACCAAGGCATCAGTGCTCAGTCTCCAGCACACTGAATCCTTCCCAGAATCCACACAAATCCAGGCATCTTGTCCTTGAGTCTAGAAAAGCAGCATATTC
>NW_008687812.1:13793-16170 GCF_000695815.1 Acanthisitta chloris
AAACTAACAAAAACTCCAAAAAACAGGCAAGAACACAGGTTTAGGGAAAAGTTCATTGTGTGTCCAGGAACAGTGCAACATCCAGATCACTCCTGAAGTTTTATAACTGTGTGTCTGGCTGTTGAAGTACAGCAGATGGAAAGGGTTCTGTGGGCTACAAAGTGAAATTTGGGCTGCTATTCCCAAATTAGGCAACAGGACCTGCAGTGCTTTTTGCTGCTTGTGCCTTCCCAAAAGCTGCTGCCGGGAAAGGGATGTCCTGGGCCAGCTCCTAGACACCTTGTAAAAGGGAGTTTGTTTCCCTTAAAATGAGAAGGATAAGGCTGTAGCTAAGACTTTAAATTCCTTCTGCCTATCCATCTCCCAAACAAATGCCTAAAGCATGATATAGCCAGGAGGGTAACACTGAGTGTATTCATACCTGGGTGACAAGAAGTATCTCAAACCTGAAAATTCGTTGGTTTTTTTCCCCCAATAAGGGTGAAATGCGTCAACCTAACAGCTAAGCAGTCTTCATTTGATGTGCTGCTGAGAGGGAGCCAATATCAAAATAAAACTGGCAGACTAGGGAAAAATCATATATTTGCTCAGCAAACCTTCAGTCTGTGTGACTTCCTCGTGAGAGGTGAAAGAACAAAGGATGGTGTGTTTCCAGCTGCCATTTGAAAGCTGGGGAAAATTTCGGTGTCTCTTAGAAGACAGACGAGCAAATGCTGCTTAGCTCAGGCAATATCCTGCCTTTAGCCTATTTTTTTTCACCCCAGGGCTTTCACTTGCAAGTTCTACAGTTCGTATGTGTGATCTCTAGACAGATTTTTTCCCAGATGATATTCTTGAGACAGGACTGCAGTATAATGACAAGTAACTGTTTGGTCTGGCAGGCATATTGCTTCGTTCTCCCTGCATATGGTGATGTCATTTTTTTCTGCCTGATATTGACAGCTACAGCTCTATTATTATTATTAAATTGCATATTATTTAATTCTGCTTTTAATTTTTGCCATCCCTGAAGCTGTTTTTTGATATGTTTCTCTGGACTAGTTAAGTAACAGGATAGTTCACAAAATGAATCACAAATTGCAGGTATTTCTCCTTCCTTTCTCCGAAGGAAATATTTTGATAATCCTTTTTGGGTTTTGTATGTTTCTCCTTCCTTTCTCTGAAGGAAATCTTTTGATAATCCTTTTTGGGTTTTGTATGTGAAGATCTTAATGGCAGTCAAATAAAAAAGCTAAGTTCCATGGACTGGAACTTCTCCAGTTGCATTTGACTCTCAAATTCAAGTTTATTATTCTATTAGAATGTAGCTCTTGTGGGAAGTCAAGGATGTAAAGAGGGAGAAAGAGATGCCTCTAGGAAGCAGCACAAGTCTTTCTGAAAGTTTTACACATAAACCCAAACTCATTTCAAGGTCTCCTCAGTGAAGGTCACTTAGCTGTTAGGTTACGTTATTGAGCTTTCTCCCAGTGCATGTCCAGTAAGGACAGTCCAGTATGTCAGGGAAGTCCCAAAATGAGTTGTTAGAGTTTGATGGATTAGTTTGCATGGAGAAATCCCATGCTGAAGTAGTACAGATCTGACTGGCAGGTACATTGTAGGCTCATCTGTGAATGACTGTGGGCAAAAACATCTCTGAGATGGCAGAGAGGTTTTGGTAAATGCCCAGAACACAGTGACATCCTCAGTGACACAGCTGACTGCTGGGTGTGACATCAGCTCAGACTGCACCTCAGCTTCTTATCTGAGCATGGATGCAGCTGCAAGGCTGATCTCTGAGACAGGTAGTTACCTGCTGGTCCTATAGGTTATCTCCATCCATTTTGGAGGTAAACTGGGATTTAGTCATCCTTCAGGAAATCTCAGAGATGTCTGTTCCTGCTGCTGTTTAGGGAGCTGAGCTGTTCCTGTCATCCCCTCGCTCAGGAAGACCTGTGATAGGAGAGCAGCTGTCAGGGAGAGGCCAAACAACACCCTGAACAGGAGCAGGAGGCACCAAATGCACATCTGGGCAGGTGACCACCTGCCTTTAGCCTATTTTCTTTCACCCCAGGGCTTTCACTAGGGCTTTCACTTGCAAGTTCTACAGTTCGTATGTGTGATCTCTAGACAGATTTTTTCCCAGATGATATTCTTGAGACAGGACTGCAGTATAATATAATGACAATGTTTGGTCTGGCAGATGGTCCTTCCTGCAAGACCATTTGTACTGAAGTGTGGGTCATACTGGCCCTGCAGGGCCCCACAAACCCTGCCCGAGGACAGCAAGTGGAACACTCACATGGTCCTTCCTGCAAGACCATTTGTACTGAAGTGTGGGTCATACTGGCCCTGCAGGGCCCCACAAACCCTGCCCGAGGACAGCAAGTGGAACACTCAC
>NW_008687812.1:16264-18177 GCF_000695815.1 Acanthisitta chloris
AGCCAGAAAGCAAAACAGCACAGGAATGCAATGTCCTTCCTTCCACTCCTGAGGGACAAGGTCACAGTAATTGGCCTTTAGCTGTTTCCTTGTTGCAGCAAGTCCTGCAGTGCTGGTCTGCCAGGGATTCCTGCACCTCAGAAAACCCAGCTCACCAAGAAAACTCAGCACATCCATGAGCAGGTCCCTCCTCATGCACCTCCTTTAGCCCAAAATGTTCTGAATCCTTGAACTGGCAGCACGTGGAGGAACATGCCTGTCCCTCACAAAGGAGAATGGCCCTGACCTACAGAGCTGGATACCTGTCATGCCATGCCTGGTCATCAGAAGAAAATGGAAAACTTACGTGTTTTATACTATAAGAAAACTTTCAATTCTTAGCTTTTTTTTTTGTGCTCTTCCATCGCTGCTTCGACATAATCCCAGGATTTTCCCTGTCATAGCAGTGCATATGTTTATTCTTTCAGTTTATGGTAACAAAGAGCAGAGAACAGTCATGTCCTTTCAGACTGTGTTGAAACAGGGCACTGGTGGCAGAGCAGCATTAATCCCGGTGCTGGCATTGCTTTAGACCATGGTGACACTGGAAAACATGATGCTGATTCCTTACCCCTGATCAAAGAAAAACTTCTCCTGGTCTTTGGGAGAAAACCAATGCATCCTGGAGCAGCTGATTGCTGGGAGGGCAATGGTAAGGTCTGAATGAGGTGATGAGTGGAGATAGGGAAATTTGGCAACAAATCCCTCTAACATTTTGGACTGCCTGGTCTGCAGGAAGTTCTCATACAACTCTCCTCCCTCTGAGGAGGGAGAGAGTACTTCACACCCCCTGTGCCTGGACACAGTGTCTTCCCTGGTGACCCCCACAAGCTGACAGCCAATACATCTCATTTAGGACAGCTATTTAAGCAGTCTCTAAAGTCAATGGGCAGGACACACTTAAACCCCAATTCACTGCCTGTAAGGACAAATTCATCTCCCCATACTAAGACAACTTTTTAGAGGCATCTCAGACCATTCCAACTGATTATGAAGCAAGCACTGATGGCTACATAAGTCACTTAAGCTTAAAACAGTTGACTGGGACAGAGTCCCAGCATAAGCAATACTTCAATATCTTCTAGAACTAACCTGACCATCACCTCACTCCATAGCTCACCTGATTTTGTCAGGGACTAACATTTGAGAATTACAACTGTGCATTGATGGCCAGATATGCCAGCTTTAATATGAATTAATGTGTTATCTAACACTTGAGAATTACAACTGTGCGCTGATGGCCAGAAACGCCAGCTTTAATATGAATTAATGTGTTAAGTGAGGACCTTGAAGAGCTGCTTTGAATACTCTCATCCTAAAATTGACAACATTAAAACTTTTTTTACAGGCACACATTGGCTGGCTGAGAGACTTAATGCCTGGAAAATGCATGTCAAAGGCTTTGCTGCTGTAAGCTTTAATTGGTACTTCTGATGTTCTTTGAGGGAAAAAAAATAAAATCCAACCTCACAGCAAAATATGCAGAGAGATGCTGAGCATTTCTGAAGAAAATACATATGGTCAAAGTCATTCATCAGCTTGTTTTTGCTAGTTTGCATAGATGCATTTGGTGTATTATGAAAATTACAAAGGCTTTATTGTTTGAAGGAATTGCTCTGTAATTACTTTATTGCAAAACAGATGAAGTCGCACTCAACAGTTAAAGGAAATATTTACTATGTATTGCCTTGTTTAGAAAGGACATATTGGGAGCACAATATCTGCACTGCCCCAGCACTTCAGAAGTCAGTGAGTAACTCCAACCTATTCTGAAAAGGTGTCAAAGAGAGAAGAGTTTCCAAGCTAATTAAGTCCTTGCAAACTCTGTGGAAATCAGTGGAAGGAAAAGAGGTCCAAATAACTTCTCTCAGCAG
>NW_008687812.1:18195-21128 GCF_000695815.1 Acanthisitta chloris
TCCTGCCTGGAGGGGATAATGTCAATCAACACAGGAACATGGAGAAAGGAGTTTGATCTCCAGGAGGTGCAAAGACAATCACAGGACTTTGTTAGTTCTGGTCCTCACAGCACTCATTTTAAAGAGAGCTCTTTCCTCGGGATTTGCCCTTTTATAGCTGTGATTCAATTTCCACTGTGCCACCCTTTCTGCAGCACAAGTCCTTGGGAAGATTACAGGGACTACCCTCTACCACCAGTTATGCAATGTGAGAGGGAGCACAGCCATACCCACACTGGAATGTCACCTGCACATCCAACACCAATCACCAGCTAAGCAAAGGTGTTTTAGATTGTATGTTACAAAAGCATGAGAGTGACCACAAATGTCAATGGTCTTGGTCACCACTGGCACACAGAAACACATCCTGAATCCTTTCCTTGTGCTTTGATATGCCTGAGGAGATGATACTGATTGATGAACAATCACAAAACCCAGAGAACTCCCAAATCTTCTTATTTTATAAATGAATGCAGTTTTGCTCTTCTCCTGACATTTCAGAACAAGTTGGTGTGGTGCTTATTAAACCATACCAAAATAAGGGTTACAAAAAGACATGTAATGTACCTGTCACACAGGTCACTGGAATTTGGATGAGAAACTCACCATGAGATTCAGTGTGTGCTAGCAGCCCAGAAAGCTGATTGAATCCTGGACTGCATCCAAAGGAGTGTGGGCAGCAGGTCAAAAGAGGTGATTCTTCCAATCTATTCTGCTCTCATGAGACTCCACCTGGAATACTGCACACAGTTCTGGTGTCCTCAACATAAGAAGGACATGGAACTGTTGGAGCAAGTCCAGAGGAGGCCACAAAGTTGCTAAGAGGACTGGAGCATCTCCCCTATAAGGTCAGGCTGAGGGAGTTGGGGCTGTTCAGCCTGGAGAAGAGAAGACTGTGGAGACCTCAGAGCAACTTTTCAATATCTGAAGGGCCTACAAGGAGCCAGAGAGGGACAGTGTTAGGAACTGCAGTGATAAGACCAGGGGTAATGGGTTCAAGCTGAAGGAGGGGAATTTTAGGTTAGCTATTAAAAAAAAGGTTTTTTACTCTAAGGGTGGTGAGACACTGGCACAGGTTGCCCAGGGAGGCTGTGGCTGCCCCAGCCCTGGTGGTATTCAAAGTCAGGCTGGATGAAGCCTTGAGCAACCTGCTCTAGTGGGGAGGTGTCTCTGACCATGGCAGAGGGGGTTGCGACTAGATGATCTGTGAGGTGCATTCCAACCTCTAAAATTCTATATTTGGGAGCATTTCTTGCAGTCTGCTGAAAAAGTGGTAAAGTTTTATAACAACATTCTACAGCCCTTTATAAACATCTGCTGCCATCAAGGGTAATTCTGCTCTGATTGTATGATACAATAAATCTTGTGGTTTCACTTAGTAAAATCAGCACTGAAATATATACTTTCCAAACAAGGCAATACATAGCAAATACTTCCCTTAACTGTTGAGTGCAACTTCATCTGTTTTGTAATAAAGTAATTACAGAGCAATTCCTTCAAACAAAAAAAGGCTTCATTATTTCCATAATGTACCAAATGCATCTATGCAAACTAGGAAAAGCAAGTTTAAAAGAGAAAAGCTACTGCAGAAAACAACACACAGGTTTTTATTAAGGAAAACAAAATGGAGCTGCAAGGATTTGCTTACACAGGCAGAACGACTTTCCTCTGTCTCCCAGAAAGTTAACAGAAAATGGATACAACCCCTGCTGCTTTTCACTGTTTATACAAGCAAAAAGAGCTACAAAAATAGATCCAATCAGTATTTATGATCAAAACATGGGTAAGCTAATAGCTAATGCCACAAGCCTTACCCTAATGCTGTATCCCAGAGAATTGCTAATGGTGATCATCTGGGAAGAGCCAGAAGACAGCACTGAAAAAGTGCTGAAGTTCTGCTTTCCCCACCACAGGCACTGCAGGGAAACAGAACAGAAAGGATCATTTATGCCCCACGAAATCATTGTATTAGTTGTTACATTCAACCCAGGATTGGTTTTGACAAGTGATTACGCAGCACCACAGGATTTTGGGTTTAATTGTTACTGGAGCCCAGGACTCCTCTCTTTGGTAAATGCCAGAGTGCCAGACCACACAAAGGGTCCCCTGGCATTCACTCTTTGGCTCTTACATGTTGTTTTGCCCAAGTGTTCAGTTTCTAATCTCTTACTGACATGTTCTGTAAACAAATTAAGCAAATACTTGGTGGTTACTGGCACTGCCCTGGGAGGTGGTAATAAAGGCTCAAGACTGAAGTGTTATCCTCTGTTTCCCAGGCACCAATTCCTTGACAGCTAGATACAACACAGGTTAGCCAGAGCTGTTTTATTTTAGGACAAAATCCTTCACTGAAAGGGCTGTCAAGCTTAGAACAGGCTGCTCAGGGATGTGTTTGAGTCACCACCCCAGCAGGTATTTCAAAGATGTCTAGATCTGGTGCTTAGGGACATGGTTTGGTGGTGGACTTGACAGTGTTAGGTTCTTGGTTGGACTCGATGATCTTAGAGGTGTTTTGCAGCCTAAATGATTCTATGTTTTTGAAGGAAAGCAAAATCCTTGCCTTTATGAGGCACTCTTTGTTGGTACAGTAATCTCAGAATTATCCTCCAAATCTAGGTGCTCCATGGATCCTCTGGCAGGAATGACTGTCTGCCTGTAGCTCTGACAGCAGAGTCACCACCTGCAGGAGAGGAGACAAGCCCTGAGCAGACTTTGGGTCAGCCCTTAACCACAGAGCTGAGGGAGACTGAAGATAACAACTGAAACATAAAGAAAATTATGGAAAAGAGAGACCAGTTCCTCGTATGCTAAGTCACAAAGGCATAATTCTACACCCAGGGTGGATGCAGCTGCAGTCTATGCTGAAGGTAGCAATTAGGTTTGAAAATCAGGAA
>NW_008687812.1:21151-27167 GCF_000695815.1 Acanthisitta chloris
CACAGAGTGTGTGCTGGGAAGGGTAAAATCTGGTCTGAGGAGATAATAAAGTCATGCAACAATCCATGGAGAAGAAGATTTAGAATTCAAAGCTAAAATGAGTGCAAATTAAGGTGTTAAGACTATTATTAATGATGCAGAAAAGGCAGAAGCTTCCCACTGAAATTTCTACTTCCAATTTAAAAAGGTGGTGCATTGTGTGGGCAAGTATTTTCCAACCCACCAGCAACTGAAAAGGGAAAGCATTACTAGAAATAACTATTTTAGTACACAGCATATATTAAAGTTCAAAGACAGCTGACCCAGCAGATCTTTAGGTAACTGGAAATGTCAGTGGATTTTGGGAGGATCTAACTGTCATACTACAGAAGGGAAACTGGAATGAATTAGATATAAATACAGACCAATTTTCCAATACCCAAACCACGCTGCAGAATTTAAAGATTAAAGGTTCAAAATGTAATAACCACTAATTAAGATATTTTATGAGAAACAGGCTCTAGTTAACCTCATTTTGCTCCTCAGGGAGGTATTTAGTTGATAAACCTAACTGAATAGCTTTAGTACTTTTGTAGGGAATCATCAGAGTGAGACAAACATCTGCACTCACAACTAGCACAATCCTATGCCCATGTGTGCACACAGGGCACACAAACTGGTGGATTTCAGCAAGGAGCTCCCATTTGCTACCAGTCAGCTCAGTCTGAGGGAGACTGCACAGGTCTGTGATAGGACCAACACACTTTAAGGCTCTAATAAAACCAGGTGAAGGCAAAGCTGGGCAAAGCCCACCCAGAGCCAGCGTAATGCAAACCAACAGGGATCGTGGAGCAGAGCTCACTTCCACTCAGGAACAACTTGCTGTGGTACAGCAAAAGGCACAAACAGCCATACAGGACAAAGAAATGCAGGCAACTGTGCTGGGCTGTCCAAGACACTGCAGGTGGGTTGGGGAAATGTTCTCCCTATACACAGGTATGGAAATCTTTGAGAGCAGCCCTGGGAGAACTTGGGAGTTCTCATGGATGCAAAGCTGGGTATGAGCCAACAGTCTGTGGTCACACATCAGAAGGTCAACCACATCCTGGGCTGCATCAAAAGCAGCATGGCCGGCAGGGCAAGAGACCTGACTCTCCCCTTCTACTCTGCCCTGGTGAGATCCCAAATCCAGTCCTGTGTTCAGCTCTGGGGTCCTCAGCACAAGAAAGATGTGGAACTGTTTGAGCATGTCCAGAGGAGGGACACAAAGATGTTCTGAGGGCTGGAACACCTCTCCTATAAGGAAAGGCTAAGAGCTCGCGTTGTTCAGCCTGAAGAAGGCCCTAGGAAGAGCTCGTCGCAGCCTTCCAGTACTTTTAGGGGGCTTACAACAAAAAAGAGGAAGAGTGACTTTTTACACAGGCAGATAGTGGCAGGACGAGAGGGAATGGCTCTAAACTCTGAGATTTATGGTAGATATTAGGAAGAAATTATTTTCCTCAGAGGGTGGTGAGGCACTAGAACAGGTTGTCCAGAGAAGGTGTGGATGCTCCATCCCTAGAAGTGTTCAAGAAGAAGCTGGATGAGGCCCTGAGCAACCTGGTCTAGGGGAAGATGTCCCTGCCCATGTCAGGTGGGTTGGAACTAGATGATCTCTAAGGTCCTTCCATCCCAAGCCATTCTACAACTCTGTGACTAGAGAAGATCCTTTTGTTCAGGCTGTCAGAAAGAACTTGCACAGAAACAGAGCACACGGTCACACACTGCAATGACAACTTATTCTGATTAGCAAGTACCCACACAAGAGGGAGATTTGCACTCTATTACAGTATTTACAACTAGGCAGATTCTTGAATGAACTGAGCTCAGTCTGACTGAAAGAGATTCCGTTTGACGCCACAGAACTCAGTTTTAAGACCTGCAATATTATATTGTCTAATAGAATGAGTCCCCCTTGAACATACAGTGTCAGAAAGTAAAGCCATGTTTTCCCCAAGCAGCACTGAGCACGTTTGCAAATGGGCATCTCCACTTGCAGAGGAAAAGATGATGCCACCAGCACGGAAGCAGTTAGGTTACAAAGAACAGCACTCCAGAACTGCACACAGAGCACCCCCATGCTCCTTAAAATCACGAGCTGACCCTCTTGGAATTAAGCCTCCCTTTCCATCATGCTATTTCCAGTCTGCAATCTGAGATGAGACTGTTCCCTCTCCACAAGCAGGAAGCAAATCCCAACCCACTGCAACAGGGACAGAGGGGGTGGTTCTGGAGCAAAGGGGCTTGTACCAGGGAACCACAGTGTGCAATCAGAGACCTCCTGCTCTCCTCTGGGATGACTCTGCTTTGGATGAATGGTGTCCAGGCTCATCAACTGCAAACCTCTTTCAACACTTGTACGACAGCACATAAATGTTTACCTGCACTACCAAGCCCTTAGACATCTCAGTAAGCTCCTGACTACCAATTTCACATGACTACAGCTGCATTTCTACTTGCACGGTATAAACAGCATTAAAGATCAGGCAGACACTGAGCAAATAACAGCTCCATAATCTGAGTGGCAGCATTGTGTTTATTTACAGAATATCACTCAGAAAATTCACCACAAGCATGACAGAAACAAGAAGCTTTCACAACAAATCCAGGCAAGATTTTTTCTGTACATTTTTCAACATCAAGAAATATTTTATTAGCAATACAGACACATTTAAACATTAAAAATCTATACAACGTCCTTTTCTCTCCCAGTCTCCAAAACGTGTAGGTTCAGGGCCTCTAGGTCCACCCCTCTCTTTTGTAACAGGATTGATTCCATCAGGGAATTCTAAAACAACAGGGAAAGCTCATTAAAATTCCTATAATGTTGACACCACATATAGATGTCACAATTCATGATGCTTGCCTCTCAGCTTCAATTTCAAATACAAAACCAATTTTCTTCTGTTCTTAAAGGCAACCTGGAGTTAGACATTTCCCAGAGTCCTACAGAAATCATTTCAGTAATTGCCTGTTAATTTTCTGGAGGTGCATGGCAATACTCTCATGAAGCAGCATCACATTCAGTTCCAGAAAATGCTGTTTATCCAAGACTACATCCCCAAGTCTGAGGCAATTACCAGCTCTGCACAGAAGGGCCCTGCAATGCCTTTGAAGTATTTCATGAAGGAATGTCTACAGCAGAAGGAAATTCTGCTTCCAGTGGGCACTCTGCCACCTTCTTCCCCTTGGAGATTACAAATCAGTCTCTATTTCTTTTCCCTGGGATCTCAGTGCTTCCAGGTAAAGGCAA
The DNA here is from genome assembly GCF_000695815.1 of Acanthisitta chloris. NCBI lineage: Eukaryota > Metazoa > Chordata > Aves > Passeriformes > Acanthisittidae > Acanthisitta > Acanthisitta chloris. The sequence goes on from NW_008687812.1 coordinate 24,423, forward strand.
AATATATTTTGTATATGGAAGAATGAGAAGAAAATGTTTTATCAACCTGTTCATGTCTAGTTCATGAAGATTTATGTTGAGCAGAAGAAACTTGTGTTTAATTTGTTGCAAATAGTCGGAAGTTATTCTTTGCATTGGCTCTTTAGAAGTTCTTGTATAATAAATATTTGATTTTAAAAAAAATAAAAATCAACACCCCCCCTCCAAACAGCTCCACCTGGAGTACTGTGTCCTAGAGAAAAATCAACCCCCCCCTCCAAACAACTCCACCTGGAGTACTGTGTCCTAGAGACCTCAAAATAGATAAACATGGGTTACCACTACTGGTGAACAGTAACATTACACTATGGTGCATTAGATGAAGCAGGACTAGCACTCTTAGCCAAGGGACCCCACTGAGCAGCTCAGTAAACTCAGTATCTGCTGTTTCTTTCCAAAACATTGTCTGCCCCCCCTCCAAACAACTCCACCTGGAGTACTGTGTCCTAGAGACCTCAAAATAGATAAACATGGGTTACCACTACTGGTGAACAGTAACATTACACTATGGTGCATTAGATGAAGCAGGACTAGCACTCTTAGCCAAGGGACCCCACTGAGCAGCTCAGTAAACTCAGTATCTGCTGTTTCTTTCCAAAACATTGTCTGCAAGACAAGAGCAAGTCTGGCCATGAAATACAGCCTGAATCAGAAATATTTGCAGACTAAGAAATAGAAGAGGCTATTTGGATAATATAAAGTAGCTGGTGTCCTCATGAGTTTACTACCAACATTTACAGCTGTACTACAGACCAACACCAGCTGCATTGCTCTAACACACAGTTGTTTGTGGGGGAAATGCAGCTCTGCCAGACACCTGGCCCCAACCCTGCCCAAAGCAAGGTCAGGACAGACAGGCAGAGCTGAGTATCTCCAAGAGGAGAGCGATCACAGGTTCTCTGGATGTGTGATCATCCTGGTTCTGGACACTTTTTCCCCCATGCCCCATTTGCTGCACTTGTGCCTACTGCCCTGCCCCTCTGGTTTCTCTCAGAACCATAGAACCATGAGGCTTAGCCAGAGATTGTGAGGAGAGCTGAATGTCTGTCCTCCTCTTAACCTGACATCAGCACTTCATCTCTGGGTCTTGCCTTTAAAACTCAGCTTTCAATTCTGCAAACCATGACTTACTTTCCAGGGGTTCCTTCTCCACACTGGACTCTTCTGGTTCATCAAATCGACCTACTGGATGCTTTGGTTTCTTCAGTGGCTGCTTGGCAGGTTCAGATCTCCCTCTTGGCTCAGAGCTGGAGCTGCTCCGCAAGCTGCACAGGAGTGATGACTCTATCAAGCAAACAGGCAGGAGTAGCATAAATCTGAGAGTTTAATATTGCCTAATTCTGTGACTGCTCAGAGCTCTGAAAACATCCTACTTCACAAACCAGGGACAGGCAAACAAACTAAAACTCATTTAACGTTTGACTCATGAACCCTAATAAATCAGCACAGATCATTATTTTCAGCCCTGGAAACATATGTAGGCAAAACTGTGTTAGTTGTATAACTCATTTCACATAAACAGTGTATTTTAAACCGCTTGCAGTTATCTCCTTGTGTTTGAGACTCTGCACAGTAATTCTGCAGGCATAGACCAGTATGTTCTGTTTTCTGGGAGAAGTCCTAACCTCCCCCAAGAAACCTGCTGGTTTCCAGGTCTTGGCTCACTTCCAGCAGCTTTTGAGTCAGGATAAGCTTCTGTTTTCCCAAAGGAAAGTTTAAAAAAACATAAAACCTTGTTCCCTTAGTAACAGGTTTTCCAGACTGTCAGCAGGGGATAGTTGGGCTTCCCTTATGATGGTATAACTCAGCTGGTAGCCAAAAGCAGGACAAACCTTGAGCACATTGAAGTTCAATTATATAACTGCATGCAAATGCTGTAATTAAAAGCATAAACTTTTTTTTTCCCTTTAAAGCCCTACTAACATTTTGGTTGAAGAGCCAAATGTCCACAGTGAGCACAAATTACCCTCCAGAAATATTTTGGCTGTGGACAAGTGCCTAAGGCAGCTCTGACTTTCCTTAAGAAGGAAGATTCAAGAAGAAATCCTCCCTGTACCAACTGGGTGCAAAGTACCTGAAAGATCTACCTTGATTAAGTGCCTGAAAATTCTACCTTGCTGAGGAGACTGAATGAGGAAACCTTCTCAGGCAGTGTGCATTTGACTCACACCAACCAACAACCCACCTGTATTCCCAGAATTCCTTCCCTTTAAAATGCCACAGCTCCAACACTAAACCCTCCACTCACATAAACTGCACTGTCTGACAGCTGTTGCCAATGCCCCAAAGGATCACATTTCTTTTTAAAAGCAAGACATAACAAACTATCAACAGTGAAGTATCTAATCATTAGCAAACATTGGATCTTTCTACTCCTGCCAAGCATCTTGTCATCCTCCAGCGAGCTAAAAGACAGCTGGAAAATTAGATAATAATTGATATTCTAGTCCGAATTCAAATAAAAGTCAGATTAAGGTACTGGTATAAAACTCATTATCTCAGTCACCAGAGAAGAGGCAAAATCCTTTTTCTGATTTGCAATACTTGATATTGTTGAACACCTAACGTTTTTGTCCAGCTCTTCCATTAACAGCACACTGGTTTGTTCCAGGAGTGCTGTATGGATGGAGAGGGAAGGGAGCCTGAGCGTGTGGGACAGACACTGCTCTTAGAGCTGATACCACAGAATCATAGAATCAACCTGGT
>NW_008687813.1:0-3604 GCF_000695815.1 Acanthisitta chloris
TGCGGAGAAATTCCATAAAAAAACATTCGGGTTCTTTCAAGAATGAGTTAAGGGTAAAAATCCCGTTGCTTTCATTAAAGAGCTTCAGGCAGCTGACCTCCAATTAGTGGGCTGAGGAGGTAGGCGTGCTAATTGGGGGCGAGTGGAGCTGAAGAGTTGAAACTATAACCAGGGGAGGCCAAAGTCAGTGCAAGATGAGGCACAAGGATACAGGGCATATCCTTAGAGGACATCTCTAAAGGAAGGGGAGTAAGGTTGGACTGTGAACACCAAAGCTGATGTTATAAAGGACCCTCCACTCCTTACACCCAGCCTTCAGAAAATAACTGTGAATGTCAATTGCATGTCTCTCATTGCAGCCCTCTAGGGACTTTTCCCTATGCATAGATGTTTATTGTCTCCACTCTGATTTGTGTGGGCTTTTTTAGACAAAGGTAAGGGACCAAAGATGCTATTAAGCAACCACATACTTCAGTTTGCTTCCTGATATTGCAGGTCATGCTGGGTGTTTGCTTGTGTTGGCTTGATGGAAGGGATGATATAGCACTATGAATAAGTGGCTGGGAGCAGGGGAGGAATGGCATTGCCTCCTTCAGCAGCGCTGGCAACCTTAGATACCTGAGTGTGATCTCAGTGGACAGCAAAGTCTCTTGTGCTGTATGAAGGAGGCACAGTCCCAGCTGCACCTCATGTACTATTCCTGTGAACACATCTTGCCCAAACCTCTCCCTTGTTGAATGGATTGGGTTCTTTTATTCTTTGCATGTTCTTTTCAAAGGTGACAGTCTGTTAATACAAATTTAATGATTGAATCAAGTGCAATATGCAGCTATCAATATTTTTGATTGCGATAATTATAAGTGTGTAGTTTCAGAAACCACTGAAGTCATTTTCCACAGGCATACTGGCAAATAAGGTCATTTACATGCACAGCTCCAAAAAAAGATGAGTAAGCAAAGGTAGAAATGGAAAGCTGCTTCAAAACTTCCTATCTTCTTATTTTTGAGATCTCGGAAGTTATTATGGGGAAGGCCCAGGTAATGCAGGCTTCACTGCAATTGATAGAACACTGGCTCTTATTAGGGTAACTTGTTGTCCTGGTTTTGGCTGGGATAGAGTTAATTTTCTTTGCCCAGAGAAGTTGTGGATGCCCCATGGCTGGAGGTGTTCAAGGCCAGGCTGGATGGAGCTCTCAGCAACCTGGTCTAGTGAAAAGTGGCCCTGTCCATGGCAGGGACATTGCAACTAGGTGATCTTTAAGGAATATCTCTTTGGACAGTTTGGATCACCTCTCCTGGCTGTGTCTCCTCCCAATTTCCCATGCAGCCCCAACTTCCTTGCCAGTTTGGCAGTATGGGACGCAGAAAAGGCCTCGGCTCTGTGTGAGCACTGCTCAGCAATAACAAAAACATCTCTATATTATCAACTCTGTGTTCAGCACAAATCCAAGACATAGTCCCAAACTAACCACTGTGAAGAAAGCAAACTCCACCCCAGTCCAAATCAGCACACTCGTACTGTGATGTGTTTTGAATTCAGTATGAGAATACTGTTGATAATATACTAATGTTTTGGTTGTTGCTAAGTTGTGTTTGTCATAAATCGAGGATCTTTTTTGTCTCATGCTCTGCCAGTGAGGAGGTACAAAAAAAACCCAAAAACAAATAAACAAAAAAAAACAAACTTGGGAGGAAGCATAGCTGAGACAGTTGACCCAAACTGGCCAAAGGGATATTCCATACCATACGACATGTTCTGCATATAAAGGGGGAAGAAGAAGGAGGAAGGGGGGATGTTTGGAGTGATGGTGTTTGTCTTCCCAAGTAACCATCTCCTGCTCTCCTGGAGATGTCTGAACACCTTCTGCCCATGGGAAGCAGTGAACTAATTCCTTGTTTTGCTTTGCTTGTGTGCATGGATTTTGCTTGTTTCCTTATTAAACTGTCTTTATCTCAACCCACAAGTTTTCTAGCTTTTACTCTTTTGGTTCTCTCCCTGACCCTACTGGTGGCTGTATGGGGCTTGACTGCTGGCTGGGGTTAAACTACAACACTCGTCCACCCATCATTCAAATCTTTCAACTCTTCCTCATCTTTGGATTATGTTGACATCAAATATTTTTGGTATAATACTACTTGCAGTTATGAGGAGTGCCTGTAATTTTCAGGTCAGGGTATGTGTTCTGAAGTCAACTTAGATACACAGTACTGTAGCCACACAGTTGCAGGACTGCCAAAGATGAAAAATGGGACCACTTTTCTCTTGGGAGATGCCAGTGAGGGTCTGAGCCGAAAGCTTTGCCGTCCGTACGTCTCTCCCCTCACCGGTAACTCCACTAGGTGGTGCCGTCAGGAAAGTTACAGGCGCTTCACACTGTTGGGGGTCAGGATATGCCCATTATTCGAACTCCTAGGAACAACTCTACGCCAAGATCCTAGGGTGCTGGGTGCTGAAGAAACACTGAACAAAGACTAACCCAAGTGCAGTGATTGCTAGTGGATGGATAGTGGTACTTCAGAAAGCAAAACTTGGAATAACAGCTCTGAATAAACATTTAGACCTTTCACTGTACTGCAACGAATACCTTGTCTGACCCAAAACATTCCACACTTAATTAGTTCCTGCAGATTCTTTTAGATAACAAAGTACAAGGTGGAATTTGTGTGGCAGAACGCTTGTATTACAACATACTTTATGGCTTCTATAATAAGGCAAATACACAGATAAGGGAAAGGCTTGTAATTACCTCTCTGAATAGCTGCAAGGCAATCTTATATTAAAGGAAATGGGAGAAGACTCGATAGACATGCTGGTTCTGCATTCTTCCTTTTTGGTTAACATGGTTCAATAAGTCACTTGCAGCATAGCTGTATTTTTGCCTTGTGTTTACAACTATAAATACAGTTTGTGGGATAAACAAAAATTTACTCTATTTCTGTAATTTTAACTTTTTTAATTACTGCCTTTATGTAGGAACCTTAGTGCTGTGATATCCATCTGCTAATTTTGTGTTTATGTGGGTACGTACAGTGCTCTGGATGTGTGGTTTTGTGCAAGAAGTTGAGCAGCGTTCCTCATACCAGGTCATTCGACCCGGCAGTGCAGTTTTACACCTTTCACCAGCCTTTTCTATCGACCTCAGGGCGTCTGCTGGCAGCAGGCACGTCCATAACCGCAGCTCCCGCGGCACACAGTGATCGGCTGCCGGGATGAAAACACATCTCTTTCCGCTTTGCACCGCTGGTTCCCACCGCGCTGGCGAGACGGGAGGGCGTCCCCAGCCCACACACTTCCCTCCAGCTTCCAACGAAACGACAACTCTGCCTTAGAAAGTGATACTATTTTTCCACTTTAAACCAGGAGAATCTTTACCCAGAAATAGCCTATACACAGCGTTTACTATTTCCAGGCAAATCTCCTAACGAAAGGATTGCGTGACCACGGCACCCTGGGACGGGACGCACTCAGCCCGTGAGCGGCGGAGGCGGGTGGAAGAGCAAACACGAACTGAGGACGCTCCGTTTCTTCAGCTCGGGGTTTGTTCCAGTGAAGACCACACAGCGAAAGAGAGGGGAAGGTACCGAAGCACACCCCCCCGGTCCGC
>NW_008687814.1:0-13235 GCF_000695815.1 Acanthisitta chloris
CATGCCAACAAGAAGGAAACTAAAGAGAAGTATTCAGCAAAAGATGGTCAAGCACACCGATATAACTCAAGATTCCATGTTTGCTTGATCAATGTATGTCTGTAATATTTTCTTCCCAACCTGAATTGTGCTGTCACCAAAGAGATAAGTGCAGACTGTGCATGCTGCAAGATAAAAAAACAAACAAAATTTAAAAATCATGTCAAGCATTTTTTAGTGTTTCCAAAGATGTTCTTTAAATGTCAAGATCATTGTTGTTAAACTTTTTCTCCATTTATTCCTATAGTTGTTTTGCAAACGCCTTTGTTCTCTTGTCTTGTTTTAACATTTCTCAGTTTCATCTCCATGTATGAATACTTAATTGTGGAGTAAAAATCATGGCATATTCAAAGAAAATATGCCAACTACAACATTTCCACAGAAAATGGATGAAGTGTTCTATAAATGGCTGGTTGATGTTTCATGGTTGTTGCCCTTGGTTCTTGTGGGAGACCTTAATCTGCTGGATGTCTGCTGGAAACTCAGCATCAGAGGAAGCCTGGAGATGGATGCCAAAGCTCCTGGCTCTATCTAAAGCACAGGTGCAAGTGGGACATGCTGGGACAGGCCTTGGGTAAGTGGAAGGGATGAAAGGACAGCAAGATGAGCACCAAGTGGTGCATTCCACTGCCCTGGGTTCAAAACTGATGAGACCACACTGGATCCACAGGTGATGACTATCTACCTCTCTTTCTCATCTATTTGTCTCTTATTCTCTCTACTTTTCTCTTTTTCTCTCTTCTTTTCTCCTTTGCAATATATTAAGTTACAAGTCGCACTGAGCACTATCCCTTTAATTACTTGCTAAGTACCTTGATCACTGCCCGGCTAAGGACTTTGTTCTGTTGAGGTGTGCTGTGTTAAATTTTGCACTGTGTTTGAATGCTTTTAAGTTTTCCTGCCTTGCCTTTTGCCAAGTGTCTCATCCCACACGAGTGACCCAAAGTTCCTAAGTAAAAATTATTTCTCCTTGTATCTCCTGAGAACTGAGTTTTTCTCTCACCCACTGCCCAGAGTAATTCAAAATTACCTTCCCCTCAACCCGCCGAGTGGACCGGGGTACTATAGTCCCTTTGAAAATGGTACTTAATAGCAAGGGTGTCCAGGAGGACCTTCTTTAATAGAGTACAAGGACGTTATTAGCTTATGCAGAGAGGAAATTAGAAAGGCAAAAGCTCAGGTAGAACTCAATCTGACCACCACTGTAAAAGTTAGGGAAAAGTATTTTCATAAATACATCAGCAACAAAAGTATAATCTCTATCGTTTATTGGACACAGGAGGGAATATTGTCACCAAGGATGAGGAAAAGGCTGAGGTGCTTAATGCCTTCTGTGCCGCAGACTTTAACAGAAAGACCTGGGATCCTCAGGGCAATCAGCCCCCCAAAGTGGTAGATAGGGATGGGGAGCAGAACAGACCCTCTTCAATCCAGGAGGAAGTAGTTAGCCACCTGCTTTGCCACTTAGACACACACAAGTCAATGGGGTGGGAAGGGACTCATCTGAGGGTACTAAGGGAGCTGATGGAAGAGTTCACCAAGCCATTTTCCATCATTTATCATCAGTCCTAGTGAACCATAGAGGCCCCAAATGACTCATTTAGATTCAGGTATGATGAGAAATATTTGCATATTGCACAATAGCACCTGATATTTTTCCTAGAATGTTTTATTGCTATCACAGGGAAATAATATGTAGTTTTGTTTTTTCCCCATGCTAACAAGATGTGCATGCTAAAATGGATAGGGGAATGTGGTAGTCTGGATGCTATGACTTGCCTTCTCTATTCTTTCATGGCTACAGCCTTTGCCTTGCAGCAGACTTTGTTCTTCCTTGGAGACCATATATGTACATTAAGGCTTCCTACAGGATGTCTATGATCGGGAATTGTGCCTGCTATTAGAATGTTCACACTAGTCTTATCTCTCAGGCTTTTTCATTAAGGTTTTGAGTTTGGGGTTTTTTGGTAGCAAAGGCAAGTGGATTGCCGTAGCTCTATATAGGAAGGTAAAATAATTATTTTTTTTTAAGGGAAAAAAAGGAAATCTATTGTTTCAATTGAAACAGAATGAATGTGGTCTTTTTTTAACAATCAGTAAGCAAATGAAAGACTTTGGTAAAGAAAAAAAACCCAAAACCAACCAACAATTTCTAGCAATTCAAGGCCAAGGAAGTGAAAAATGAAAGTGTGATATTGAAAATATGTCAGAATGTATGTAAGCAATTAAGCTGGGTGTACTACTTTGAGAAGACTGAAAATTATAAATTATAAGATTTAAGTGATGAAAAAGTGAACAGACTATAAATATTGGAAGGTTTTGTATTTTATATTTTTACTCATAACACCTCATAGGTCCTTCTTCTCATATTTTTTAGCATGAGACATTGATGATCAGTGACAAGGTCTCCAGAGAAGTAACCTTAAAAAAGTCTGAAGGGCTTCCATGTCACTGCAAATATTTATACAGCATCTTTGCACTTGAGGTATTTCAAGGATGGCTCAATGCCAACAAGCTTTGAAAAAATCTCATGCCATGACTGTTGTAGTAGGAAGAACTTCATTTTAGCATTTCTGAGGTTGTCTCCCTGTGTTTATTTCCCTATGTGCCTCTTTTCATTCTCCTTTTTTTTCCCCATTCTTCTCCCTTCCCTTTCTCTCTTGGCTTCTGACCTAAGACTGAAATCAATTGTATCCTGCAGCATATGGCACTAACACACTGAGATGAAACAGCTTGTCCACCCCTGACGAAACTAAAGAGAACCAGGAAGAGAAAGACACCTGCCAAATTCATCCAGATGGTATCCCAGACCAGGGAAGCAGGCCAGAGCCCAGAGCTGCACCTATTATGCCAACCTGCCTACTCGAGGCTTGCAGATATTCTTGACCTACAGTGACCCCAGCAGAGAATAAATAGAAAGTATATTTTCTGAATTTTTCTCATTCTATTTTTCTATTGTCTCTTTTTTTAAATAAAAATAACTCTCAGAATATCATGTCTACAATCAATGGAGGAAATTTTTCCTTTTAGCAGTAAAGAGTTTAACAAAGTAAGAGATAATGAGGTCCATTCTCTGAAGCAAACAGGGTATTTCTTACAAACATTGTGTATGTGTGTTTTCAATACCTACTCCAGTTTAAATACTTTTATTTCATGTTATTTTTTTTGCTTTATTTCAATTTTATGCAAAGAAAGTGTGAGTTAATGCTTTTATTATGTTGAGTCCACTCAGTTCATCAAGTAACAAACAGTATATTCAGCAACTACCTTCTCTCTATTTTTTAAATTTTTTTCTGCTTGGTAGAGACAAATAGGAGGGGAAGGTGGCAAAAACGAAGCGTCACTTTTTAGTGTACGTGCTAGAAAATGATCTGAAAGTTAATGGATCTGGAGAGCTTGAGGGTTCACATTTGACCTGCTTAGAGTTATTGGTTCAGGCCTTTCACAGTCATGTAGCTGTTGAAATTCAACAGTTATTCTCAGCTTCTAGTAGAGTCAGCATCTATTTTTTTCACCTAGCAATTTAATCATAGGTTTTCAGGAGTCTGGATCCATAACGACACTTAAGTAACAGAATGCTGACTATTGTGGAAAACCTAACTTTTAGCCTTCGTGCTAAACAGTGTAATCCACAGCCTCAAGTCAGATTTACAAGTTCTCTATCCCATACAGAGGCACAATTAAGCACATACAAACTGGCTTTCAGTGGGAGACTGTCTAATCCACATGTTGCAAAATATGAAGGCCAACATATTGTGTATATGTGTCCTTATTCCTTTCAGGATGTGGCATCTTCCTTTGCTCAGACATTTATCTGTGAATTTTGTCTTACATTAGTTCATGCATAATTGGTCTTAGCTTCATTTGAGATCAACTCTGAGAAAGAGGAAGAAGTGAATGGGTTGAAAAGTGGATTATTTTTGGGAGCTAGAGAAACGTAGTGACTAAGTGTCTAGAAACCTAGTTGCTTCAGTCAGCTGTCATTCTGGGACTCATCTCTTACTCAAAAGACCAGTTAAGAAAGTATTATGGGATGACATTCTATTATGCTGAAGTTTTCCCAGTACATTAAACAGTTTATCATGTCACTATGAAAGTAGAAAGGCTCTTATCTGGTGACCAGGACCCGATCTTCTGAAACCCAATTTCTATTACTTGCCCAATAAAGAGCTGTGAATTTTATGCCCTACAGCATGACTTTAAAAGGACATTTCTAAAAAGAATTTCAAATGAAGTTAGTTATTCAAAGGAAGAAAAAGTCCTACTATATCCAAGAAGAATAAAGTGAAAGGTGAGTTCTGAACTCTTAAACGAGCTATGAACTATATGAACTATGAACTACATGTACTATGGAAATTTCTATAAAATGTTACAGTAAACAATTTTTGGAATATGATACTGGTCTTTGCACATGGATATGTAAGATGTGGAGGTCAGAGTATTGAGGCACCTTTTGCAGAACAGACACAGAGAGAGATAACTGCACTGGAAGCTTAAGACAGACATAATTGTGACTAGAGATGTGTGTCTACTAATGAGAAAGTGTACAAAGAAACATGGTACAGAGAATGTGCCTCATTCAATCATTAAAAGACAACTAGCAGCTATTGATGGGCCTTTAAGTAAGTACAAGCAATTTGATAAGAGATTAATTAAAGCAACTAAACAGTCATGAATTAAATAATTCTCACATTTCAGTGTTTTAGGAGCTTTTAGGAGAGAAAGAAAGGGATAGTATAAAAAATAACTTGAGGCAAACAAACCTTGGAAGATCACCTAGGAAAACCTTGATACACCCATTCCACTCCTTTCTCATTCCTCGCCTAATTTAGTTATCAAGCCCTGAATAAGAGGCAATCTCTAGTATCAAACACAAAGGAGCCAGTTTGTGACTCAGAGGTCTAAAACTTGCCTTGCTGTACCTTATTTGTTTCAAAATAATCTCCGTGCCTCTAAATTGTCATTTTAGAGCTTAAGCACTAAGATGTAGGAATGAAGACGAAGGAATCAAAATCTGTCTGACACAGTTTAGTTAGCTTTACTCCAATGAGTGTTTGAAGTGTAATCCTCAATAAGACCACACAAAATAATGACCTTCTAAAACCAGCCATTGTTAAAAGCCACAGTGAAGGCACTTGCGATGACAGCTTGCGGCATGTTAGTTGTTAGCTGTGACTGAAAAAATAATCCATAATAATTCAAGTGCAAGAAACTGTTCCTCCATTTTAGACATTCAACCTTCACTAGGTTGAATATCTAAAACAGCTTAACCCAGGTCTTCCAGTTGCCCTGGGCAAAGTACTTACCTTCCATAAGGTCTATATTTATGTCTCTGCTTATGAACATGAGCAAAGACATTGCTCATTTCTAAAGCAAAAAGTTGACTTATGGCTGAAGGAAGGACTATCTCTATTTAACTCTTCTCAAGGAGGTCCCTCAGTTTTAATAACCTAGAAGATGGACAGAATAGCAAACGTATATCAACATTTTAGTGTGAGATCACCTACAGAGATTTTTTAGTCTTCCAACAGATTTTTCTCCATGCTGCTGAAGAAGGCTGGCAGTTACACTAGAGGCCTGCCATTCAAACTTAGCTAGTAGTCAATGGGACAACTCCATTTTTCTCATTTGCAACAACTCTGTGATACTTTCCATGTCTGCTGAGACAACCCAGTCTGTTCTCAGTCTTAAAATTTCTTCCAGATTTTCTTTGATTTTCCACATCTCCTAGTGTTTTTCTATTATCAGTATACTCCCATCTGAAAATCAGGTATACACCATCCAGTATCGTTATTTGTTTCTTATGTTCAGGAAGGATGATCAAAACAAACAAAAAACCAGAAACAGAACTATCAGCTTCTATTTTCATTCTGCTATAAAATAAGATAGATTACTTCTTTTCCATATAGCGTGCAAGATGTGAGAGGAGATGGGACCTTTCTTAATGAAGATACATATGCTTAAGCATTGACTGAATGACCTAAGATTACTGCTGGAGCCTATTCCTTCCTTTGAAGTTAGTTCACCCAGACCAATAGCAGAATATACCAGATTTCCAGCTCTCTGATCTATTGCAGAGGCCTCAGTTTTTCCTAGGAATGAAACAGACACAAACCTGTGTAGTGATTCAGTGCCATACATGTAATAATGTACTAAGAGAACATCTACAGCTACAAATGCATGTATGCTCCCACACATTTAATGTACGCTTTCACACATCTCATATGTTGACATCTATAGTTTTCCTTCAATTAGAGTTGAAGTTTCCTCTATTGCAGAGATACCAGTAAACTGGTAGACATAATTCACCATATTAAGTCTATATTGACGCTTGCAGTTTTTTAACATACCTCTCAGGTTCTTGTATATGAAACCAAGCAGGAATAACTTTTAAAGTATAGAGGAATGATTTGTAGGCAATTACATCCAGTAATAATAATAAAAAAGGTAAAAGTATTAAAGCAATTATTGTGGATGTTACAGCTACCAGAGTCTTTGAAGAGCAAAGTATTTGTAAGTTGTCTGAATGGTTACTCAATAAATTTCCATTTCTGTTGTCTGGAGTATCTGCACAACCACATTATCTTTTTGTTATAAAAAGAGTTTGTAAAACTTGAGCTTTTCTCAAGACAAAAATAAATAACTTGCCATTGCTGCTCTAAAGGTGTTAAGAACTTTACAATCTGAAGCACATTATAACGCCAGAAAGAACCTTCTTCTCTTTTATGATTCTTCACCCTCTGAGGCTGGTACAGCACAAAGATGACTCCTGGACATGATTTTTTTTATATCCAGAACCATCTCCAGCAGAAAAGGCATCTATTTCACTTGCTTGCAAAAGTTAGCAAAATGTGCCAACAAAAGTTGAATGAAGTTTTCTGAAGAGCAAAATGGTTCATTATAGCTCCATATTTTTTACACAATGTGTGTAAAGAGATCCTTACATCAAGACAGGTCATTATGGTTTTGTTTGACTATTACTATTATATACACATAGAATGTGTAAATGAACATTTTACTGTAACAAGAGTAAGTTACAAGTGAAGAACTGTCAGAATGAAGAGTTCTCAGTTAGATGTTGAATCTCCGTGTACTGCTTTGGACTATAAGCCACCACTTAGGCTAATCACTTACTGGGAGGACTGGGAGACAAATATGGTCCATCTATCACACCACCTCACTGCTGAATTTAGATCTAACTGATAACAACTGAAGCTCAGGCCTTGTGTGTCTGACAGAGAAAATACAGAGGTATGTCATGACGTAGCAGGAAACAGAATGGGACTCCTTTTAGTTGCCTTATTCCTGAGAACAGGGTTGTCCCAAATTAAATGTATTTCAGGAGTGGCTTCAATTTAGTCAGAAGGGAAGATGGTGCCTGAGTTTCTCTGGGATGGTACACTGAGATTTTTCAGCTTTAAAGCTGTCATGCTGTGGGAGCCTGCAGAGGCTCTACAGATAAAGCTATGTAAGGCTGACATTTGCTGAATACAGTCCTTAATGATCACACTAGATCTCTCTGAAGTCATTTGTGATCTGAAGGCTGAAAAAACACACTGTTAAGGGAAAGGGTAGAAAGCTGTAATGAAGATAAGAGACACCCAACAACTCCTATTCTGCATTTCTTGCAAGGAAGTTGTTGTCTGTGATCCCAAAGAATTGAGTATTACGTCAGCTTATCTGAATAATTCTGCCAACAAAATAACGGAGCTAGGTTTGCCAATTTAAATTCTATCTCACATTCCATTATCTTCTCAATATATAGACAAATACAAAGATGAAGGCCAGTTATTTTGTGAATCCCATTTTGTGAATACGCTGCTTGGACTGCAGTTGCCTCTTTTCTTGGAAAATAAGCAAAGAAAGGAGAACAGGAGAAATGGAAAAGTAACGTTTGCATCTCCATTTATAAAGCATTTTTAAAAGACAGAATTAGGACAAAGACATGGGTGAAAAGCATTTATACTCACAGTAGCTGTGGTACAAGAGAATAGTTCTTTGGATATCCAAGTGAAATTAAAAAGAAGCTGAAGAAGGATTGGGGATGGGGCAGTGTATTTTAAAAGAGCTGAAAAAAGAATCAGAGTAGCTGGTCTTAACTAAATGATTCATAGTGAATGTTGTACTCCTAATGTAGACTTTCTCAGCTGGTGAATCATTTGTGGTAGATTTTTGCAGATACAATTATTTCTTTCAACAATGGAAAGTATTATGTCAGGAATAGCATCCAAAAGTTATTACTCATTATTTTATTTGCTTCTGTTCATTTTATGCATTTCCTATTGTTTTCCTACCCTATGCCTTTTGAGAATGTTGTGCTAAGGCAAATGGGTACATTTTCCTTTTAGGTATGTTTTTCCTCCTCAAAGACTTGTTTTGTTTTGTTTTGTTTTGTCTGCCTGAGAACAGCAAAAGAAACAACTTGTATTTTGGCACAGAGCAATAATAAAGCCATTGTACTGTTAGATGTAGTATTCTTCAAGGACATGATGCTACTGCATGTTAGTGATATTTGGAACCATTATCTAGAAAAGGCAAACCTGAATTTTTAGCTCAGAATAAGTTTGCAAAAATCCAAATTGAAAAAAAAAGGGATCATCTGATACAAAAATGTACTAAAAGTATGCATGCCATATGTCTTAATGACACTAAAAGAACAATGTTTCAAAGGAATTTTCATATAACAATGTATCTTTCAATGTCATATCATCATTTCAGCAGCAGCAGCAGTGAAATTTACTTCATATCAGATCTTTTAGATGTCAGATTTAGCTTTGCTCTTCAGTAAAGGGGAAAATTGTCTTTTCCATCCCACCTCTACACACACACCTGCAACTCTGTGGACTTCATTCTGTACTGAAACCACTGAAAATGCCACTTCATTGCTGGCTTATTTCTATACAGGCTATGTAGAAGATTTAAACAAAACATTATCATTTTGGTTTAAACAAAACCACATCAACAACGGCAGTTCTCAAATGAGTTCCATGGTCATACCACAAAAAGCAGGTTTCTTTGAAACGTAGAGTATTCTTAGCAAGTGTAACCAAGATTCCTTCTGGAGGAAAGCAAACTGGGGTCTCCATTCCAGTCACTTACAAATTGTGCTCCAGGGATTCCTAAGGACCTGAACGAGCTGCTCCACACCATCATGAATTTCTTCAACACACATATCCTACTAGAAGTGTATGTACTTTCACATGTGCTGTTGCCCACTACCTCTCAGCTCTTTAACTAATCAATCTTTATTCATACATCTATCCACAATTCTCTTGGCTCAACTTAATTTTTGTTTTCTTCTTCCATTTGTAATTCATTAATATCTTGCATATTCTATCCCCTTATTTCTTTTTTTTTTTATTGCCCCTTTTTTATCACTGTCTTTTGCAAAGATTAGACAAGGTCCCAGCTGGGTTCTTGAGGAAATGACAAAGCTCATTCCTAAGAAAATGCCAGCATCAAAAGTTTATGCATCAATATGAGAACCTTGTGGAAATATCTAACTGCTGATAGGTAACAGGAGAGCAGGCAAACAATGTTTCAATTCATATCAGAAGATGAAGACTCTGTTTATGCGGACTCAGCAGAACCACTACACTTTAGGTGCAATGTAAAGGATGTTAATTGATTACAGAACACTTGAACTGATCTTCATGGAAGAAGGTACCACCAGGGCTGCTGTCTGACTGCATTCTCACACCTGAGGTCTTGGGATCTCCGTATAAGAAAGTTTTAGGAGCCTATCTGGCACTGCTTCATTGTTCTGAATTCTCACTATGGACAAAAGCACACCTACAGATACCATTCCCACTTGCTCCCTGCCACAGATTGCATCAGGAACCCCCTGTGTGAACATTCTAGTTTCCAGCCTTGAAAGAAATTGTGATGTTCTTCTGTACTTGTCATTATTACATGTGCAGTGGGAGGGAGGAATGACAGCCCTGGTGTCAGAATTGCAGAGAGATGACACATAGCACTGAATCATAAAGGCTGTTTTGTCTTTAAAAGCTGTTCTGAGGCTCTGAGCTTTGAAGGAATCTTCTCCCTGGCATTTAGGTATGTCAAAAAACACCTGCCCACCCTGTGCCCTGTGTGAATCTAATTCAGCCTCAGTACTAAGCAAGCCATAGCAGTGCACTCAGCACAGACTCCTCTAAAGACCTACGCACATTGGTCCCTTCCCTTTTCAAAAGCAGCGGGCTATGAGCTGGTGATATGATCAAAGAGCCACAAATAGGATGCTTTTCTGTCATATGGACTTTTGAATCTCAGCCTTCAAACTAGAATTAGAAGTCTTTTTATTCAGGATACAGCAGTTAGTAGAAGAGTTAACATTTGCTGTTTGTAATGCTTCTCCTCCCTGCCTCCCTCTTTCCTTTTTCATCTGTCACAGGACACTGCAGCCCTCAGTGGGCTTTGAGAGTAAAGAGTGGCAGAGAAAACCTGCTCCTGTGACTTCGCTGGGTCATGGATTTCTCTTCATGAGGTTTTAAGTAGCCACTTCAGGCTCAAGTGACTAATGGTTTGCAGGAACAACAGCAAGTACAGGTTTTCATCTCTAGTTTTAGTAGACAAACTGCAGGTAGAGGCTCATCTGTGGATTATGAGATTCTTTGTGGTGAGGTGAGGAGGAAGGCATATTTTACTGTACTTGCAGACATACTATCACTTCTAATGGCACATGTTTTCACTGAATGCTCTATTTTCACTTGGTTTGAAATCAGAAACAGTCAACTTTATCATCTGTAAGAAGTCATGATTTGTTACTGAGGAGAATAGGCAACATTTCTCAGTGAATCAGCAGAAACCAAATATGGTGAATTATTGTGTAAATACTTTCAAAGAAATTGCTAAAATCCCCACAAATCTGACATGGGACTGTGAAGATAATCTCAATTATATAATCCACAAATTTATCAGTAGTAATTCGGGTAATGGTAATTCAGTGGTAATTCAGGTAATTCAAGAGACAGATACCACAGGGTTTTAAAGCCTGTAACCAAAAGCCTGCAAATTTTTCGTGATGTTATCCACATTATCCAAACAAGAAGAATAGCATTTAAAGTCTTGATCATTATTTTGCCCAGGGTAGTGGATTTGCTGATCATAATCTGGCCACTGATCAGCAGGAGTTCAGTGTTGCAGGACTTCACAAGAGCGAGGGAGAGATAGTCCCTTCCTTTTTATTGTAGGTATGATTTGTTGAAATGCCATGATAGTGAAGAAGTAGTAGTAGCTCACAGTGCTGTGGACTCACAGAAGAAAGCCTATGCTGCAACTGCCAAAAGGGTATTACACTCATTGCTGCTATTCACCCCATATCCCCAAGACAACTGAATGCTGGTGTGTTAATTGGACATGAGCTAGAATAGAAATAGGCAAGAACACAGGCAGGAACAGAAACAAGGTTCTTTTTCATCTATGAGGTTTTATTTAAGCCATGTTGGAGTGGGCTATGATATGCTGCTACCACTTGCTTGACACAGAAAAAGGCCAGTATGACACTTGGAGGTGTGGTAATGGTTTGTGGAATACCTTTACTTTTTATGGCTTTATATCACATGTAAGATGGAAATATTAAGTCTAGGAGACAGAACTAATCTATGCTGAGGTAAAACCTCAGACCACATAGAGTGTGCTGTAATGACAGAGTTTCAGTTTATTCACTCCTCCTATTGTACCATTAGCAGGTAATTACTTACTACTGTAGACCTAGCCAATGAAGAAGCCTGGAGGCTGTGTTAAATTTTTTCATTGGAAATCCCCTCCATAACCCTATCTTCAAACCATCTAACTTCATATGGTTCTTTGGACATGAAGAATGACTCCTGTCACACTAGAAAGAGTTCGCAGGGATAATGCAAAAAAGGCATGTCAGATCAGTTATATTCATGGAGAGGACCCCTCTCTGAAGGACAATGAGAGCAACCAGCAGGGAAAAAAATATAGCTATAGAAATCCTTTTGTAGTCCCCTCAGCTTTTTTTTTTTTTTACTCAGTGGAATCAGAAATATGTAACACTTTATTTTTAGCCATACCACAAGAGTAGTCTCTAACATTATTAAAAATAATTTGCCTATGTCTAACTGTAGCTTTGTTTTTCTGCCATCATCATAGTGTCCAAACAGTGTGCAGTTTAATCAGAGCTTTATAATGAGAAACAGAAGAGTACTTCAGAGAAAAGCTATGCATTTCCTATTATTTCTTGATAGGCAACAGAGAACCAAAAACAAGCCCAAAAGCTATGTTGGGAGACAAATTCTCTTCTTCAGCAAGCTCTCAGGTCTAGCACTGAAGTTAAGAATCACAGGTGCACATAGGAGAGCAAAGAGATGAGATCCAATCTATATATAGCCCTTCTTGAATAAAACTGCTGTCAGGAATTTAAGATGTTCTCTTTCCAATGTTTATTCAGAATGTATTTTTGGTGCAGCTAGAAAAATTATACTAACAAATAAGCAAACCTGAGGAATGAGAATGTAGCAGAGCTGATACTCTTAAAGGAAAATATGTGAATTTGTATCACTTCTAGTACAAATGCAGATACAGCTCTCAACACTGATTTGTGATGAGTGACTAATGTCAGCTCAACATGAAAGTCTTCAAAGGGAAAAGATCTGATCACGAATCCTCACAGGGCATTGCATGATCCCTTCAAAGTCTAGGAGTTTCTGAGTAGAAGAAGACTGGCTAAAGGTCAGTTATAGATTTATTTATTGACAAATACTATGGTGATTTCAAAGCAAAGCCATAGTAAATATTTTTTCTAATAATCTCCTTTTCGTTCCATTAAGTGATGATTTAATAACAGTTGTTTTATGAACAGAAATGTATAACCTACCAGTAGGGGTGGGGAAGGCCCACATCATAAGGCATGAAGTAAATTTGTTCTGACTATGAAACACTACTATTAAGAAGAAGGCGGTAAAGCAACATGCAGAAAATAGGGTTAAATTCTACAAAAAGGAGAAGTAAAAAAAGGAGTTATATCTAACCACTGGTCAATGGAGTAGGAAGACCAGATCTGTTCAAAGCACCATATTGATATAAATCTGGGAATTACTCCAGTGAAATTTAAGAGAAAAATTTGCTACTGGATATATCAACATGTCAGAGGTGTAAAGCTCTGATCTCAAGTCTAAATTAGTTTTTGACTTGGACTGCACAAATGTATTGGGAATAAAGACAGAGTAAGG
>NW_008687814.1:13267-17457 GCF_000695815.1 Acanthisitta chloris
GAATAATTTAAGTCAATTATATTCATCCTATTAACTAATCTTGTGCACACAGAGAAAAAGAATAGAGGAATTACTCATAATCCTGTATGCTGGAGTTAATAAGGTAATGGTAGTAACCATCAGGTAGTCTAGAACAGAAGCACGTTCTTTTCTTGGAGGAAGAAGAGAGCAAATAAATTTAGTCCCACTGTAATTTTAAGCAGGAATTTAAGTCAATTATATTCATCCTATTAACTAATCTTGTGCACACAGAGAAAAAGAATAGAGGAATTACTCATAATCCTGTATGCTGGAGTTAATAAGGTAATGGTAGTAACCATCAGGTAGTCTAGAACAGAAGCACGTTCTTTTCTTGGAGGAAGAAGAGAGCAAATAAATTTAGTCCCACTGTAATTTTAAGCAGGGTTGAAAGAGAGACAATCACCATATCCAGAAAGTGAAAATACTTCAACACTCTTAATCTTATCATTTATCTCTTCCTAGACCGTGTTGTGGTCCCTGTTTCCATTTTAATGTCAAAATTCTCATTTGCACTGAGTATGATTATTTTATATCTGTATATTCTCTTACATTTTTTTTGAGTATCACTATTCCTTTCACACCAAAATGCTAAAGCCACTACAATTTGTTTCATACACATATACTTAAATTACAAAGAATTTTCTCATCTAGGCAGATTTGCAGAAATTTTCAAAGCTTTGGAATATTCCCAAATACCCAAATGGATTTTGTGGCTTTGACAGCAAAATTCTTTGTGCATAGAGCTATGAGTAAAACTAAATTTGTTAATGATACATAACAAAACAACCATGAAATACTTTTACAATGTGGGCTGATGACATGTTGCTCAACTAGTAATTTCTTATACCATGAAAATGAAGTTTTATGATGTCATAAAAATTCACATAAAGTACAAAGAAATCAACATTTATAAAAAAATTATTTGAAAACAGCCTCATAATAAGACAAATAAATAAATAAACCTATCATTTTTATATCAGCACAGTAACAATAAAATGCAATATCTGAGAAAAACGCAATGACACAATGAAAGAAAGAGGCCCTATAATCATGTTCTTAATTACAGAAGAATTGTAACAGCTCCAATTTTCCTAAACTAATTTTAAAATCTACTTTTAGGTTTTAATTAATACAAAGTGATTCAATACTTGAAGGGTATAAAGTACATGTTGGTATTTGCTTGTCATTCAGTGTTGCGTTTAAATACCAGTCTATAAAGAAGAACTGAGGATAAATTCAAGCTGTTGGTTTGGTGCCTGTCAGGTTTTGTGAATATTATCTATCTAAACATTTTGAATGGAGTACTGACAATACAACACACAGTTCTGCTATCTTTCCTCACACACAGAAACAACTTGATCCATTATATGTTCCACTAGCTTCAGGCATGCTTTTCATAGAATGAAATTATATTTAAGATTGGGAGAAAAAAATTTAAAAATCAGAGCTTCTGTGTACCCACAGTGCAGATTGAAAGGGGCATTTCTAAAGACCAAAGAGCTAAATTGTGTATACTTATGTGACCATTCAGAGGAATTCTGGATAACTGAAGTTTAGCACTTATTTTTTTTGTCTCTTCATTTGGGGTTTTTTTTTCTTTGTTTATTTTTCCTCCTCCCAATAAACCCATATTGAGGACTCCTATGTCATTTAACTAAGTACATAGCGTGGATATGACTTTCACATTAAACTGGAAGTTAGTTAACCATTGATATAAAATAACAGATGTATTTTTTCCTCTTTGAAATCTTAAAACGAAGATCTACAGACAGATTACTTTCCAGAACTATGTAACAAAATTTAGGTGTCTTACACAGATATCAGTATGAAAGTTAGGTATCTAATACTTTAAGAAGTATAGAGAGATATCTGGAGAGCAGCTGAGCTAACCAGCTGCCTGCTTGGGGGAGATGAAAAATTTCTTTGACTCCTTTCACGTACTGACTAGGTCTTCAAGGGGCGACTAAGTTTCTCAAACACAGGAATTTCAGATGCCATCTCATCTTACTTCTACCCTTTACATTTTGCTGTATAAACAGGCTCTTTCAACACAGAAACAATTTTTTTCTAAATAAAAGTATCAATAAATCAAAACATTATATTTGTCTTCCCCCTTTTTTCCCTCCATCTGTCTAGCCAAATCTTCCTAGTGAGGTCCCTGAGCTGGGATGCTGCCACTGAGCATCACTAGCAGAATTACTTCATGTGACTCTCACATAATGCTGTTCTCAGGGGACTGTTTTGCATACAATAAAAGAGTAGGCAGTTATTGTATCCTATTATTATGAGTCATTGATCAGATATTTCTGACAGTTAAAAGTATTCTACTTCATATCTAAGCAAATAGTTCTGTAGCCTCTTGTTGGAATTCTGTCTCAGTATGTGAATTAGAGAATTTCAGGCTGCATGTTGGGGTGAATAAAGACAAATATTGCATAGAAGAATGTGAGGGAGAAACCTAAGCAATGTATCCAGTTGCATAACCCCTAGATATTGTAATTAACATTTTATTATACTGAGATAAGTGTGAATAAATTATAAGCTTTATTTAACATACTGAGCTGAGAGAATGGTCAGGTGTTTGAGGGAAAGTATCAGGACTGTAATGACAGGAATACAATTGATGAATAATCAAATTAATCTCTGAAAAGAGATATGGGGTGAATAATTTTGCATTTGAATTTTTCTGCAGTGCTAGAATATTAGGATTGTCTTTCAGGCCTAGGAAAATTGCCCCCAATGGTAGTGAAAAAGATAATGTAAAGATATATAAATATTATAGCAATAATGTAAAACCATACAGTTTTATGGCCATTTCAAGGTCAGAAAATGGACCACGGAGGAGGCTAATTTTTTTACTGTCTCTTTCTTCTCTCTAATGCACAACCAGCCATGTGCAGATTAAGCACACTACTTCAAACTCTGCTTTACAGATGGCAGGGCAGAGAACAGTATCAAAATAGATCACTGCATCATGAAATGGTACCCCAGTGAAATGACAAGAAGTTATGCATTAATTAGAGTTCTGGTGGGATGGGTACCTCAACCAATTAAGATATGAGCTCAGTTTTAATGCATATTTTATGTTCAGAAAGAAAAGGGTAAAAAAAGCCCTCAAAAATATGCCTCTCGGCTAAAAATATGAAGCTTTGAGAGAAGGCAAAGTCTGTGTTCCACTACACAAAGGAAGGGGAAAGTTTTTCCATACTATTATTTATTTGCATGTCTAAAATATGTGTGGCTAATAAAACATTCAAGACAAATCATACTATAAAGCAATGGAATAGTACATCTCTATCTTCAGGGACATCAGCCTTAGACACGGATGTGCACTGTGCATCCATTCAAGCAACTTTCTTTCCCTTTCTGATTTAGTTTACATGTTGAAAGTTGTTACCCAAAATAGGTCATTAGTGTCAAGCAAGAAGTTTGAAATTACTTTTTTCTTACATTTTTTTCTACAATGCTTACAAAGTTTGCACTATATTGCTGTTCCATCTGCATCATTATGAAGAATTTATACTATATGTGGTTTTAAGTATCTTGTAATAATTAAATTTTCTTTTTAAAAAATCATTGCCTTGTGTTCTCTGAAACAGCTTTACATTAGCTTAGAGTAAAAAGATATATTCGAATATTTCAAAATTTCACATGGGAAGATTACTTTTTCTTTTACCAACAGTGATTATGTGAAAGGAATTCCTGAAGTCTACATAATCACACACTTGTTTTGTGTCTATTTTCACAGCATGTTTCCAAAGCTCTAGTTAAAGCTGCTCTGATGACTCACCTGCTAGCACGTGGCACTAACAAAGAAGAAAGATTCAGGCTAGTACCTCAGGCTTACTAGCACAGTCAAAGAGCTAAATTTAAGCGACAATGGGATTGTACCATCCGGGGGAGTTACTTAAAAAAGAAAGAAGTAACATTGTAAGGAAAGTTTTGTCCCAAAATGAAGAGCTCACCAAAAATTCAACAGTCCCAGGGAATTTACATTTTTTAATTTCCAACAAATTTATATTTTTGCTGATGTATTGCAAAGCATGAAATTTTTCCAAGGCTTCTCAGCAAAATAGTTTAATTTTGCCATCCTGACTTGCCAGGGTGAGGACCAGCCAAAATTGGAATGGTCCTCTCCAGAGAAGAGAGGGAGAAAAGGGTGGAATAGA
>NW_008687814.1:17746-34160 GCF_000695815.1 Acanthisitta chloris
CTGGCACAGACAGAGAAGGTAATGACTTGTTTGTCCATCTCCAATGATGTGATCACCTAAACAGCTGATCACTCCAGTAGTGTCTAAGGGTTTCAGTGGCAAGGTGTGTATCATAAAAGGAGTGAAAAATATCTTTGTCACCACTTGCAAACAGGAGAGGCATAAAAATCTAAAACGCAAAAAGCCATCATTGTAAGATGTGACAGTTTTACATAGTTGCTGGAATCTTTTTCCAGTAGTGAAACTGAGACAGTAGAAAGCACATGCCATGTGAAGGACCTGATTTCATATCTTTTAGTCCTTCTCTAGAATTCTACAGCCACGAACTAATTTATGTCATCCTATAGAACATCTGACTGAACTCTGTGTAATATGAAGCTCATCAGCTTTGGCTAACTTTTAACATAAATGACAATAAAAAATAGTTCCGTACATAGCGAAGACAAAGACTGTTTTGACCACAATACAAAGATCTCTGGCTTTCACTAAGTAAGCATGTAAGTATTTTTTACATGGTTTGGATTTCCAAAAGTAAAAAGTCAGCCCTCTTTCTTGGCTTTCTTTAGCCTACCACATACTTTGCAAGTACTCTTTGGGAGTGTTGTGGCTTAACCCTGGACACCAATTAAGCCCCACGCAGGGGTTCACTCATTCTTCCCCTGTGAGACAGGCAAGAAGATTGGAAGGGTAAAAGTGAAAAAACTCAACAGGGGTTCACTCATTCTTCCCCTATGAGACAGGCAAGAAAATTGGAAGGGTAAAAGTGAAAAAACTCATGGGTTGACATAAGGACAGTTTAACAGGTAAAGCAAAAGCTGCACACGCAAGCAAAGCGAAACAAAGAATTCATTCACCGCTTTGTATCAGCAGGTAGATGTTCAGCCATCTCCAGGAAAACAGGGTTCAGTCACATGTAACAGTGAACTGGGAAGACAAACACCATCATACTGAATGCTCCCCCCTTCTTTCTTCCCCCTGCTTTATATTCTGAGCATGGTGCCTCATGGCCATGTGACGAATATGTCTGATTTGTTGAAATACAAGCTGACCCATTTGGAACTGGGGTGTGTGTGATAGGAGGAGTGCTCCCCTACGCACCCAGAGCCGTAATTAAAGGAATGCTTGCTTAACAGTATTATGCTGTTGAGTCAGTTTCTTTGAATCACAGCAATAAGAAAAATGCCTCCATATTATCAACCCTGATTTCAGCACAAATACAAAACATAGACCCATACCAGCTCCTGTGGAGAAAATTGACTTCTACCCCATACAAAACCAGCACAGCAAGTAACAAAAACTTCAGGAGTAATGCAAAAAGAAAAACAGAATAGAAATGCATTATGAAAGGAATTAGTTACATTCTTCTGAAACTTTATTAAAGAATTTCCTTAAAAATCTATGGGATCCACTGGGCTATCAGAACTTCTAGGGTAACTGAACTTGGAGAATTTGTTTTCCTTTTTTTATTTTTTTTCCCCTGATTGTCCTAATTGTTAATGAAACTACCCTCAGTAATGGGTGGCTCCACTGATCTAACTACCCTGCCTGACTCCCTGTATACCCCCTCACATGCAGTATGACCAGGTTTCCTTACCATTTTGATGCTAAGGCTTCCCATAGCAGAGTCTCTGTCATCAAGTTCCACACAGCAGTTTATTCACGGTGCAATAGCACAGCAACAGCCGAAGCTGGATGTGCTCCAAGACCTCCTGGTCTCTTACACCCTCACAGTCCACCTGTAAGCAGGTCTCCCTTTCCCTCCTGAGTCTTCTGGTCTTGCTCCCTTTCTGCTGGGTGACACCCCTCATCATCTGCTTTGTTATCTGAAATGTCAGCAATTCCCAAATCCTGCTCTATTTCCCAGCTTCCATTCACCCTGCTGTAGGCCACTCATCTTCACACCCTTTTGTTATCTCCCAGGCTGGTAGTTCATGGCCTCTTGTCGCAGGCTCCTCACCCAGAGCTCCATGGGCATTGCAATCCACAGCTCAGTCTGCAGCTCGAAAGCAGAGTCACCCGGACCACATGTATCCCTCAGTACCAATGCTATAATTCTGTCATGTTAACAATATACTGTTGTGGGATTTTTGTATACTACAAGCTCTTCAGTCATATTTCTACTTGATTTCAAAAATGTTTTGAGATAATAGATTAGATATTTTGAGACTTTTGAGGGGTTTTATTTGTTTATATCTCGAATTTTAAGAAATACTCTTGTTTTTAACATCATCTCAATCCGTGGAAAAAAATTACCTGTGACTCTCAGAAAGCTATTTAAATCCTACCCAGTTCTGATGATAATGTGACTCAAATCCCTGAAGTGCTGACTTAGTCAGCTTTCCTTATCACATGCGATGCTGCCCAAGAATCATGGTGAGTCGATACACTCATGGATAAGGACCTTAAATTTTAGAAGTAAGTAAATACTGTGTAATTTTCTGTAGTCGTCAAATAATTTTTGTAGATCAGAGAATTAGATCTTAGAATTAAACTATATTGAATGAAGTTCCCAAGTATGAATTTATAAAAGTACTGTTTTCATAAAATCCAGATAAAGCATTTATCCTTCATTCCCTAATTATGTTGATTCCCTGGCATGAAAGCTGGTATTTTCAGATGGATATGACAGTGAAAGGAAGAAGCTGATTCATGGGAAGGACATGATTTCTAAGAAGTATCTACAGAACCTTACAGGAGAAAAGTGAGTGGAAAATGATGAACAAATTTTTTTGAGTCAATACTTCAACACTAGGCTATAAAACAAGTAAGAGTGTAACCGGGAGATAAATTAAGACAAACAGGATTTTTTGGCAAGTATTATCTTTTTCCTGTGTATATATTAGCCAAATCTAGTCTCATGGCCTTGATCCTGTTTCTTAAGATTTCCTGACAACCTTTATTTGTGCTACTCCTAGACTACTCATAGTCACAATGAATTAATTACTGCAACATTTCCATTTCAGGAATTTTTTTTCAATTTCTTTTTAGCCTTTGGAAATAGAAAACCAAAGCATTTTCTACAGAGGTTAAAAGGCATGTAAGTAACTTCTTATATGGTTTGGATATTTTAAATAACCATTGCAATTTATATTTATAGGTTTTTTGTATCTGTAATGGCCTGAGCTCATTCATTCATGATTTAATTATTTCTTTGCTTCCAATCAGTTTGGAGTGGCGGTTGAGGATGGTGGTGAGTAGGGGAGGGAAACAGAATTAGTACTATTTTTTCTATTGGCACAGTCATATTATCAGTCTTTGCCCCAACTTTTTTGTTGTAACTTGTTATAAGTTTGTTTATAACTCTTTCTTTGTTATAACTTGTTATAACAATATAAAAAAATACTTTTTTCTTTTAGTCCATAACTACTTAATTTCTTTGCTCAATAACTATGAAAGACTGTTTTCTGAAAATGGACTCTTCACATACCAGTTTGCAACTTTGGATCAATTGGAATGCCTTTAGCCAGAAATTTGTAGCAATTTGGCTTCCTCTCATAAGCATATGAGCCTAAGTATTTGGCTGGTAGCTGGCATTTCATCATTCTGGAGCACTGTGACATTATGGTGTGTTACGCAATATAATGACCTTAGGTTTGACATGATGAATTGTTCTCTCCCTGTGGAAAGAATAACAACTTTTGGGTTGCTCCAATTATAAACCATCAGTTTTCTCTGTACATAGATATTGTACTGCTACTCACAAAATGCATTGTTTAAGCCTCTTCATACGTTTGGCCAGACCTGCTTCTGAGCTTCAGTAATGACTTTATGATTCAAACATTACAATCGTAAATGCAGTTCAAAGCAAGTTTACCCTCTGTCATAAGACTACAAGATCTTCTCTTCCAGCCATTGCTTTTGCTGGGTAATTCTATTAAAGGATATGGAAATGCCTAGTATTTGTAAGGAATTTGACTTTGGCATGCTAATTCCTCAAACAGTCATTCAAAAATTATTGAATTAAAAAGAAGTAATTTATACTGAAGCATGTATTTCTTGCCCGGAACCAAGGTTAGACTAACAAGTCTGTAGTTCCTGGATCATCCTTCTGACCCTTCTTGTAGATGGACATTACATTTGCAAATTTCCAGTCAGCTGAAACATCTTCAGTTAACCAGGACTGCTGGTAGATGATTGAGAGTGGCTTGGCAAGTTCTTTTGTCAGTTCCCTCATTACTCTAAGGTTGATTCCATCAGGATCCATAGACTTGTGAGTGTCTAATTGGCATAGCTGGCCACTAAACATCTCCTGGATTATGGGGGATTCACTCACATCTCCATCCCTGAATTCCAGCTCTGGGGTCTGGGTATCCTGGGGATAACATTTCTTGATATTAAAGACTGAGGCAAAGAACACATGAAGTACCTGACTTTTCCTCAACCCCCATCATTACACTACTCTCTGCATTCAACAAATGATGGAGATATTCTTTGACCCTCCTTTTGGTCCCAATGTATTTATAGAAAAATTTTTTGTTCTCTTTAACTGTACCAGCCAAATCAAATTTTAGTTAGGCTTTGGCCCTTCTAATCTTCTCCTTACATGACCATGCAATATCCTTATAGTCCTTCCAAGTTACCTGACCCTCTTTCTAGAAACAATAGATTCTCCTTTTTTCCCCCCTAAGGTCCAGCCTAAGTTCTCTGTTTAACCAGGCCACTCTTTTTCCCTGATGACTTGTCTTTATACATGTTAAGGAAACTTCCCTGTCCAGCCATTCAGGAACCACTCTTGCACCACCTGAGCTGGCACTGAAGCCCCTTTACAGTGACACACACTACATGCACTCAATCAGGTCAGGTTTCCTCACCATTTTGACTCCAGGTTTCTCATAGTAGAGTCTCAGATGTCCAGATCCTTAAAATAGTTTAATCATGGAGCAATTTTTTTCCCCGGTCCAGCCTAAGTTCTCTGTTTAACCAGGCCACTCTTTTTCCCTGATGACTTGTCTTTATACATGTTAAGGAAACTTCCCTGTCCAGCCATTCAGGAACCACTCTTGCACCACCTGAGCTGGCACTGAAGCCCCTTTACAGTGACACACACTACATGCACTCAATCAGGTCAGGTTTCCTCACCATTTTGACTCCAGGTTTCTCATAGTAGAGTCTCAGATGTCCAGATCCACTCTTTTTCCCTGATGACTTGTCTTTATACATGTTAAGGAAACTTCCCTGTCCAGCCATTCAGGAACCACTCTTGCACCACCTGAGCTGGCACTGAAGCCCCTTTACAGTGACACACACTACATGCACTCAATCAGGTCAGGTTTCCTCACCATTTTGACTCCAGGTTTCTCATAGTAGAGTCTCAGATGTCCAGATCCTTAAAATAGTTTAATCATGGAGCAATAATGTGCTGATTTGGGCTGAAGTAGAGTTAACTTTCTTACAGTAGGTAGTATGGGGATATGTTTAGAATTTGTGCAGAACACAGGGTTGATAATGTAGAAGTGTTTTTGATATTGCTGAGCAGAGCTTACACAGAGCCAAGGCCTTTACCACTCTCTGTACTGCCACGCTGGGAAGGAAGGTGCATGGGAGATTGGGAGGAGACACAGCTGGGACAGGTGACCCAAACTTACCAAAGGGATATTCCATACCATATGACATCATACTCAGTCTACAAAGTGGGAGGAAGTAGGGAGGGGAGACATCTGGAGTGATAGGGTTTGTCTTCCCAAGGAACCATTGAACGTGATGGGTCCCTGCTCTCCAGGAGATGGCTGAATACCTGCCTGCCATGGGAAGCAGTGAATTAATTCCTTGTTTTGGTTTGCTTATGTGTGCAGCTTTGACTTTCCCCATTAAACTCTTTATCTCAATCCATGAGTTTTTCTAGCTTTTACTCTTCTGATTCTCTCCCCTATCCTGCTGGTGGAGGAATGAGCAAGCGGCTGGGTGGTATTCAGTGGCCGGCTGGGGGTTAAACCATGACAAAAAACTAAATACCAAAAATAACACAATTAACAACTTGATTTGGTCTCTCTGAGAAGGGACCCCAAACAGAGGAACCCCTGGCTTTTTGCACCCTCAGTCTAAGCACAGGAAAATCTGAGGGTCATTGGCTCCTGCTGTGTCTCTGAGTGTCTGGTCACCTGCCAGGGCTCTTGTGCCCTTTGTTATGCAAAGGGTAAGCATTTCATGGCCTCTTGCCTGAGGATCCAGACTCCCGAGCTCAATCGGCATCTTGCATTGCACCTTCATTGTATGTATTCCTTAACATACACCTGGGGACAGCCTGCTCTTGAATATTTAACAATTCCTTTTAAAGCATATCCTGGACCCCTTTGCCCTTCAGGACTGACTCCCATGGGACTCTGCCAATCAGTGTTTTGAACAGGCCAAACTCTGCCCGCCAGAAGTCCAAGGCAGAAGTTCTACTGGTGCCCCTCCTTTCTTCACCCAGTATTGAAACCTCTAACATTGCTTGCTGCCCATACTGCATGCATTGATGTAGATGCATTTCAGCTGCGCTAGCAGTTTTGCCCATAACACTGACATGGCACCGCTAGGCTCATGTCTAGTGAGCCTGTTCTTATCCCTTCCCAAACTGAACCTCGTTTAAAGAGCTCTCAATCAGGTTTGCTATCTCCAGGACCATAATCCTTTTCCCCATGAGGCAAGTGTACCTTATCCAACACAAACAGTTCTGGTGCTGTGTAAGACATCCCATAGTTAAAAAGATTACAAAATTCCACTTATGTCTCCAGCCTCTTAGCCATGTATAATCAGTCAAGTTGTCCTATTCCTCTTAGTATTTTCCACTAATACTGAAGGAACCGAGGAGAATACAACCTGTACACCTACTCCTTTAACCAAGTGTCCCAGAGTCCTGAAGTCCCTTTTGATTACCCTGTGACTTCTTCCTTCAAACTCATCTCTACCCACCTGGGACACTAATAAAAGGCAGTAGTCAGAGGGCCACACCAAATCAAGAAGCTTTCTGGCTACCTCCCTTACCCAGACCCCAGGGAGGCAGCAGACTTCCCTGTGTGTTGGGTCTAGTCTGCATATCAGACCCTCCATTCCCCTCAGCAGGGAGTCACCTACAAACATTACCCTTCTTTTTTCCTTTTTGGTGCGGGTTGTAATATGTCCGTTTGGCTGATTCTGCTTAGGCAACCCCCTAGAAGGTCCTTCATCAGGATCATTGTTTTCCTGGCCCTTAGTTTCCAAAGCCTCATACATATTCTGTAGGAGGATGTGGGAAAGGGAGGGAGGCTGAGAGGAGAGACACGTGCCACCCCAGGCAGGGACATTCCTCCATTCCCCCACATCTCATAGGTCCCCTTCTGCCTGTGGAAGAGAGGGGAGAGTACCACTCACTTCTTGAGGTGCATTTGGATAGCACATTTGTCTCAGAGAAGGTAGATAACAGCTCCACCAGTCAATCTCTTCCTCTGATGCACTGATGCTCCTTAACCTTTCCACCTCCTCTTCTAGTTGTACCACCAAGCAGAGCAGATCATCACCCTGCTTGCACATCACACAGATGTTATCTCTGTTACTCTCTGATGGCACTGCCAGGCTCTGGTACTCCCTTCAGCCCAATACCTGGACCCCTGTATATTTCCTTGGCAATTCCATTTGCTTTGCCACATCCTTTCTGGCACATGCAGATGGCTCAGTACCCTGCTGAGTGGAAACTACTCCTGAACTCTCCTCTTGAGCTGATGGGAGGAAGACTGCACCTTCCTGCTCTCTGTGTCCACACAAACTGCCAAGCCCACCCTGACTCACCCACTCACACTTTTCACCTGCACTGCCTAGATCCTTTGAAATCTTCTGTGCTGCTCCCAGGTCTGTCCCCTCCTTGCCTGCTTGGCTGCCATGAACTTCCAAGTCCCAGTGGGGCTCTGGGAAGTTGCTTGGGAATCCTTGATTATGGAAATCCCACTACACAGCCTGATCCAAAACTCAGCACCTGGACTTTCCACAGTTGCTGCTGCTTCTGCTACCACCTTGCCAACTGACTTTTTAAAAAATATTAAATATAACTTGAATAATTTTGGCTTTTTTTTTTCACATATTATCCAGGGAAAAATCAAACCAAATTAGAAGTCTGCTTGTTTTAGAAAATAACTAATCTGTTTTCCTTACTCTCATTTTACAGTTTTATTCCAACAAAAACAAAACCCCAGAATTTAGGTTTCTATACCCAGGTCAAGGAGCCACACACTGTGGCATTTATTGCATTAGCTTCTATAATATACATGGGCCAACTGGTCTTTAACACTTCTAAGGAAGAAGGATATCCATTCTGATTTTTAACATTATTCTGCTCCTGATTCTGTCACTGACTAAACATAATATCCTGTCTTGATCTCTTTCCTTAGAACGGTAGAAACTGCAATGCTTTACAGGCAGTAGGGATCCCCTCTTCTGAGGGTTACTGCACAGGCAAAGTTGCAGCACCCTTTCTGCCCCTGTGCATACCCCTGTCTAGTGTGTGACAGTGTTTGTCTTTTTGCTTTCATATGCATTGTCTATGCTTGGCACTGGAGGGAAGAAAAACTCACGAAGATTTGTACTGAGGGTTATAAAATTCTGGTGGGAATGAATCCTGATGCCCCTAAGGCAAGAGCTGCCCTTGCTTTCAAGCAAGAACTATTAGTGTCTTCCAGTGGGAATAAAATCTGCCTGTCACTTAGGCAATCAAACAGCAGTTCTGTGAAGCATTTGGAAACGTAATCTTATTCTCTCCTTTGGATCAGTGGGAACTTCCCTATCAGTTTGTAAAGCACTAAAACCTGTATGATCAGTTCTATTTACAAAGGCATACTAATTAAAGCTTAAGTTTAGACAATATCAAGTCTTTGAGGATTTTTCTTTCCCCTTGGTATTTATTTCATAATTTATGTGTTTTTCTCTGCAAGAAAATGAGGATCAGGGTTTTTTTGGCAGAAATTTCTAGAATTATTTATTTCTTATTTTTTAAAAGACTAGTGTCACACCTTGATTTTTTCCTAGCCCTTTTTTGGTTTTTTTAATCCTTTGATACCTGGTCCAAAGTCCATGACTTTTCAGAATAACTATTAATGGTGGCTCAGAGAGCTTATTAGATAATTCCCTTTGGGAAGCCTGAGGAAGGCCAAAAGATTAAAATGCTGGTTACCTAGAAACAAGAAAAGTGTATTAAATTTAGTTTTATAAATCTATATAAGTTTTCTGAAGATAAAATTTGTGAGCTTTTGGAGGGAAAACAAATTCAATCAGTATTTAATTATGATCAAATTTTGCATATCTCTATGCTTCTTACAGAGATCATTTTGACAAGCATAAACATATATTTTCTTGATGAAAATAATTTTCTTTTCATGATTACACTTGCTGACTCCTCATTACTTAAACTGCTAGAAAGGGATCTCAAGGGAGTGGCTTAGTCTATTCCCTTAAGGTCAAGAGCTTCACAAGTGGATGTAAGTAATTGAGTTATAGGGCAAAGATGAGTAAAGCTTTTAGGAAGTTAGGAAAAAAAATCCTCTTGATAAAGAAATGAATCTAATTTACAGAGTGTTATTTTAGTACATAGATTATGTAATTATATTGTATCTCACAGGCAAATTTCCTATTAATTACTAAAAATGAGGGACCAATTCTGATACAGTTCCCACAATCCTTTTAGCACAGAGTAGAGGAGTTAGAGGTTCAATAAAACTGAGTGTGCCCTGAAAATGAATTTTGAATTGTGTCCACGCTTGATTGCTGGTGTTTTGTCACATAGGTATAGCTAAGTTGTTGGGATGGCAGAGGGCTATAGTTTTATAAGGAGGATACTTGCAGCACCTTGGGTAGCAATTTTTCTGAACAGGTGTAGAAATGTGTTTACATCTACATCTCAGCCATAGGGAAATTACTGTAGGAAAATTGGCACTTTTAAATAAACACTCAAGCCACCATAAAGTACTTGTGTAAAATAAGTTAGATGAATCCTGCCCTTTAGCTGCTTCTGACTGTAAGGAAGCTCTCAACAACTTAGTCTCCATGTGACAAAATCTGTGAGATCTTCACAGTGAGGGTTTAATTTAGTTACATTAAGCAAAAGTACATAATCCTATGCAGGTTAATCAAGGGAATTCTAAAAGAAAGAGTAATGCCTGTCTCTGGAGAATCAGCTGGATGTCAGATGGTATTCTTAAGGTATCTCTAATGAGACTATGTCTGGGTCACTATATTGATCTGCTAATATTATGTGAAATGCATACACTCTCTCCTTACACCAAGAGTTATTACTTTGCTTCCTGGCACATTTACACCATATCCTTTACTGTCTTTTAGTCTTCTGATTCAAACCTCTTGGAAAGTCGAGAATCAGCTGGATGTCAGATGGTATTCTTAAGGTATCTCTAATGAGACTATGTCTGGGTCACTATATTGATCTGCTAATATTATGTGAAATGCATACACTCTCTCCTTACACCAAGAGTTATTACTTTGCTTCCTGGCACATTTACACCATATCCTTTACTGTCTTTTAGTCTTCTGATTCAAACCTCTTGGAAAGTCTTATGGTTTGTAGTTGCAGGCCCAACCTGTAATAAAATGCTTGAGATGGGGGGAAAGTTTATGCTTTTTATCCCAGCCTACAATATAGTCACTCAATATCACTGCACTGCTACATCAAGGATAGTCTGAAAGGAGAACACATGAAGGAAAGAATGTTTATCTAAATTAGCTAAAACAATCGCACCTTTTAAAAAGTCAGGTTCTTGGGAATTCATCTCTAAGCCTAATGATATATTTTTTACTATATTTGTCACTGTCTAATGTGCCAACCACTACAGAACTAAAGAGCCTGCTCAGGACTTATCCGGAAGCTAACCCTTTGGCACTAATGCCTGGGACATTGTTTCTGGCTTTGTCCAATTCAAGAGTGGAAGACAACTGCTAGTGCAAGTATGCTGTTGCAGCAAATTACAGTGTTAATGAGCCATCATCTTTAAAAAGATTTGCACAGACATAGCTGACAAAAATCTACAATAAAAGATCAATATTTATTACAGAAAATGTAGTTTTTCCTTGTTACTTACACTGCTCCCACCAAACATATGAAATATACGAGTATATATATTTCATTTGAATTATTGAATCAATTATTGAGTATATGCCATGACAGGAACTTTTACCACTGGAGACTGTCTAGGTATGTTTATCCAGTTAAAGTTGTACCTGAGTTACTGTTTCAGTTTGTGACCCTTAGCAATATTTTTGTTTATTCTCTAAAAATGGGTTACTTTCCCTTAAACATAAAATTCATAAAAAATAGGGAGAAAGAAAAAACAATTAACACCTAAGAAAAAACAATGAGTATTTTTTGCTAAAGAACAGAAAAGAAATACTTATGAAAATGTGCAGTTTTAATCAGTCAAATCGGTGGGACTACCAAAGAAATAGAGTTACTTGGTTTCATAAATAGTCAACGTGCCATAAATGTGGGGTAGTTCCAGAATATTAACAATTTTTTTTAATCTGAGCTGCAAAGAGGAGACAAGAATTTGGAGGGTGGTAGATAAAGAAGAGATAAACCACATAAAATCACTATACGGGAGTGGCAAGAAAAAATAAACAGTGAAAAAGTCAAAGCTTATTGATTTAGGCCAAAGGATGATTCCATAGTTTTTCACCATGACACAGAAAGAAAACAAAGGAAGGGAATGTAGGTGTTAAGGAGATTGAGGAATTTATTTTTAATAAGTTCTCGCTGATCCTTTCTCTTCCATCATGAATCTAGACAAGAGGCAGTAAATATTTTCAGTTTGCTGGCCATGCAGCTTGACTTGAATATATAAAATTCATTGTATATTATTCAGAAACTCAGAAATGCAAGGCCAGAATGGATTATTGGATCATCTTGTATGACCCGTGCTATAACCCCACAGAATTTTACCCAGCTGAGACCTATAATGTATGCTTGAATAATCTACATTTGTAGCATTTCTACTACACACTCTTTTTCATTATTCTTCTGAGAAACCGCCAGCCTCATTAAAGAATTTTCTGAGCTCTCAAGATAACTGGAAAACCCAAACTGCCAAGATCTTAAGACAGAATGGTACTTCACCCTCAGTCCTGAGTAACTTTGGCTAAGTCAAGTTGAAAATTATTTCAATGTAATTATTCATGTGTGCAACATTCAGAGGATTATCTCTTTGCTTAGTGAAAAGTAATCTGACCTTTCAGCGAGCCAGTGCAGCAGACCATAATGATGAGACAGTGATTTCAAGCAGAATTTAGGCAGAGTTTAACCAGAGGTTTTGTTTATAGAGGACTGTATGTTAGCATGAGTGACTGCTGTTTAACCCACGTATGTACTGTTTAACCCACGTATGTACTGTGCCTGCCTTTAACAATACTGTCTCCGTGTCATAGAATCATACAATAGTTTGCGGCAGAATGGACCTTTTAAAGGTTGTCTAGTCTAACACACCCCTCCCCTTGAATAAGCAGGGACATCAACCAGATCAGGTTGCTCAGAGCCCTGTTCAACCTGACCTTGTTTCCAAGAATGCTGCATCTAGCACCTCTCTATGCAGCCTGTTTCAGTGTATCACCACCCTCACTATAAAATGTTTTTCCTTGTTTCTAGTCCAAATTGACCCTCTTTTAGTTTAAAACCATTTCCCCTTGCCCTAACACAACAGGCCCTGCTAAAAAGTCTGTCCCCATCTTTTATAAACCCCTTTAAAGTACTGAAGTGTTCATTTCAATGGAGATGGGTAAGAGGGTATCACCTTCAGTGTGCCATCTAGAAAGTTCAGTATTGTACAGGTAAAACACTGATAACTTTGTTCACTTGAAAGAATACTCTAGAAAAGTGAATAGTGATATTGTTAGACTTCACAACATGGCATGAGGAATGAGTAGAGGCTTGTCATGTGCTACAGGAACATCAGAAGAGACATAAGATTTGTGTCATTTTGGTACTAATTCTGGTTTTCGCAGAATAAATAATTAACTGCCCTTGCATGTCTGTACATTTCTTCCTGAGATCCCAAAGGAATTTACACCACCTTGATGTATAAAAAAAGATCTCCATGAAACATATACGGTTCTTAAAAGTTTATCCAAAATGTTATTAAAAACTTCGCATAACCATTATGGATACATTAACCCTCTTCCAAAAACTACTTTTCTACATTATCTTCTCTGTCAGTCCTTTGCTGATCTTCCTGGTTCATATTCCCCTGTCCTTGCTTTGCCAGTCATTGGCATTATTGCTTCTCATGTATATAATTTCTGTTTGTTCTTCTATGAAGAACTGTTTATGTTCCACTAGTTCTTGTCAAACAGTTCTTCTGGTTTCAGACCTTTATTGCTGGTGTTTTCTTCTCATAGTAGCAACATGAATTACAGGAACACCAGCAATTTTTGATAAACTAAGAGCAGCAATGTTTTTCAACATCTTTACATATAAATCTGAAAACATATTAATCAGGAAAAATAAAAATGAAGCTTGGTTTTGCATCAAAATCTCATGTTTTTCAATTTTTATACTCTACATTTACTATTTGATGATGATAAATAGACTGAAATTGAGAGGGAATGTTCATATCCATGTATATATTAAATTTGACTTATTTTTTTTCCTCAGAATACAAAAGTAGTGCTCTATATGGACACTGAGCAAGCAAATGAAATAAAAAGTTTTGATCAAATTAATTTATCTATTTGAATGATCCACAAATATAGCTCATTCATATTACAAAACATGCCATTTCAGACTGGGTAAGACTGAAGAATGAAACCTCCTTTTTATTCAAGTTCATTGAATTAAACATTTTCTTATAGGAAACCACATCATCTAATTATTTTTTAAAGTCCAAAATTTAACAGTCAAGTATTAGTGAAGAACGTGCTTGACAAATCTTGCTATACAGAAGAACAACCCTATTGTCTTCTATATATGTTACCTTTTGAGAAAAGTTAGTTATGCATGAGAGTATCCTACAAATTTTGAGATGAAACTAAGCCAGAATCCTGTTCACATTATTCATACATGACTTGTCATTCACCGAACTGTAACAATGCAAGCCATTTCACAAAGTCTTTTAATGTAAAACTGGCATGGCCACTTTCTCAAGGGCTTTTCTATGCCAGCTCAATCCTTGATCCCTTTGCATAGAAATGCTAATATCAACTTTTGTTTATGAGTTCTAATAGATATTATTTTCCATTGCAAAAGCCTTCAAAGAGCATATCCCTCCAATTCCTTGTCTCTTGTAGCTTTTAGCATGATACTGAAATATCTGAAGTAATTAAACAAAAGAATACTGTAATTCCCAAGATATAAGTGTGACTAATGATTAATTCTTTGTTTTTTTGTCAAAACCCTTTTCATAATTTCAAAGCTCTAGTCAATATTCATTAAGCTAATTCTTCCTAAGTAAATTTCCCTTTCTGCTATGAAAATATTTATGGGCTGATTTTGATAATTTCTTAACTATAGAGTTTGTAGTTATTTTTCTTTAATATTTTTGATTGGAGCTTTGGTTTCCAAAAGTATATGTATTTTGAGAGTCATGCTAATGGATTTAATTTTAACATATATATGCATTTCATTCTTACATCAAGAAGATGAGTAAGACTTATTTTCCATGAAGGTATAAAATCTATGCTGCAAATTTTTTCACTGTTATGGTGGTCAGGCACTGGAATAGGTTGCTCAAGGAGGTGGTGGAGTTACCATCCCTAGAAGTGTTTAAGACAAGCTGGAGCTGGAAGATATGGTTTAGGGTTTAGGAGTTACAATGGAATGACAGGTTAACAGCTGGACTTGATGATCTTAAAGGTCTCTTCCAACCTTGATGATTCTATGATTTCATACATCCCTGCTTCACCTTTCTGTTACAAAGCAGGTTTGTTCAGAAAAAAGAGCTTTCAAAACTGTGGTTCTTAAACTATGTAAGCACAGAGGAAACAGAAACGGCAAATGCAACTTTTAAATCTCCTTTTCTGATACATACTCATTACACATGAAACTATTACCTTGCTGGCTTTCAAATCCCCAGGTATTCTTACATCTCATTCTGTTGCCCATGATTTATGTGTTGGTCTACATGTCTTTGAATTCAAGCTACAAAAAAAAGCAGTCAAGTTCAACTAATTTATTGAACTACTACTTTAATCTATGCAGGGCTTCTAGTAGTCCATATAGTAACAAATTTCACTGGCTATTTTTCTGGAAAATTTTTGTCCATTGAATTTTCTTCCCTCTGTTAGTGTTAAGTGGCTATATTCGATGGTCAAGGTCCAACACACTTTTAAAAAAAAATTTAATAATGATTAGAATTTTCAGTCTGAATGATTTTTCAAAGACACTAAATTAATCAGCCTTTCCACAACAGCTAGAAAAAATTAAATTCAGTATTTAATTTTTTACACTGCAATATGAAATCAGGAGAACTTAATTTTATTCCTCTGGATACAAGAGTTTATATAGCATGCCCCTATTTTGTTACCTTAGATACGTATTTAATTTCTAGAGATATAAATAGAAATGTTTAACAGTTTACAGTACTCAGTGGCCAGTGTGAACAAGAAAATTACTTTTTTTTTAACTTTTGTTTTACTATAGGGGTCATTGAACAGTAGAACAGGTTGCTCAGAGCATTTTTGATTCTTCATCTGTGACAATTTTCAAAAGCTGACTGTTCATATTTCTGAGCAACCTTCTTGTGCTGGGGAGTTTGGCCTAAATGATCTCCAGAGGTTCTTGACAACCTCAGCTATTCTATATGTCTATGTTATTTTGCACGCACTTCAAGTAAGTCTTCATAAACAGCTATATATAATATATATAATGCAACTTCTTGCCAATTTGCTTAGTTTTCAACCAAAACCTTTATAAGGAATCATATTTTATGGGACAATGGAATTTTAAGTTGTCAAGATGAGCAAATATGAAATTAATTGTTTTATGACCATATTGTGTTTGGAATGAGTTCACATGAGAAACTTCTGGAATGCCTGTATCATAGAATCACAGAATCAACTGGGTAGAGATGTGTACTTCCACAACATGCATCTAAGTGTTTGTCTGAATCTTTTTTTTCCAGAAGCTTTCTATAAAGTCCATAAATAGAAATAATTTGCTGTTGAGCTGTACAAATCTGTTGTCCTGACAGGTGCCTAAACATATGTAGACATTATTTCTCTCTAGATACCCATCTACCTCTAATACTTATGTACTAATACGGTGACCTCTACACTGCATAAGGCATTAATGCTAGGATCAATCCTGGCCTCTAGATACAGACGGACTTGCAAGTAGGACTAATCCTTTCTAGACTGACTAATAAATGCAATACATAGGACATGCTCCAGCTTTTTTACACGTCCTTATGGCTCTAAAATGTAGTCACTGTTGAGGTGTTTGTGTGTTTCTGGTGGTTTGGGGTTTTTTTCCTATTTG